>NC_052074.1:57485604-57595604 GCF_015852505.1 Tachyglossus aculeatus | reverse complement strand
GGCGAAGTTTTATTTAATCCCCAGTTTCACAGATGAGAAAAATGAGGTACGGAGTGATTAAATGACTTGCCCAAGGGCACACAGCAGGCCAGGGGCACAGCCGAGACTGACCCTCTTTCCAGACTCTTTCCATTAGCCCACACTGTCTCCCTTGCGGTACTGTGATGGTGTCTGGTCTGGCTTCAGAATGCAAATGGTTTGGATATTCTGAATGAAAGATGTTCATGTCTGAACACGGTCTGAATGATTCTGTGGTAGAGATTGTCTTTACTGTACAAATGTAGACAGGAAGAAGATAAGACTTCTGTGGATGGCTCTGACTGAACTGTCCGTCAGTGGGACTGTGAGGAAGGAGAGAACTCCAGGAAAAGCTGTGTTTCTATATATAATAACTCCAGACAGCTGGAGAAGAGGCCAACGAAAAGATATGACAATCATGGACCATCAACCTTCACACTCCCTAACCCCAACTTCTCTCTTTATAGTTTTGTTTGGGGGAAAAATGGATAGCATATAGGTAGCAAGAAAGTTAAGAAACCTTATCCTGCTTATTTTAATTACTCCCTTGATGATGCCTGATGATCAAGGAGGATAATTTTCTTGAGACTTCTTATCTAATTGTTTGCTTGGACTTTGATCTTGGACAGCTGCTGAGAGTTTTTGAGACAGCAAAAATACTTACTAGAAATGAACCATCCAGATGAATAGCAGATCTCTGGCAAGGCCTGTATCTCTATATTGTGGGGAACAGCAGCTGTAATGGAGAAAAGAGCTGGGGAGGCGTCTGCAGGAAGTGAGCTGTAGTAGGCACCTTGTTGGCCATACAGTCCTCCTCTAGTCTGTAAACTCAATCTGGGCAGGGAATGTGTCTGTTATTATATTGTATTCTCCCAAGTGCTTAGTACAGTGCTCTGCACAAAGTGCTCAATAAATACAATTGACAGTGGCTCATTGGGGTTGGGAAGTTTTGATGAAATTTTCATTTTGTTCATTTTTTGTGTGTGGTATTTGTTAAGCACTTCCTGTGGGTCAGGCACCCTACTAAACACTGGGATAGATACAAGACAAGCAGGTTGGGCACAGTTCCTATCCCACAGTCTCAGGGGAAAAAATCAGGTATTGAATCCCTATCTTAGATGAGGAAACGGAGGCACAGGGAAGTTAAGTCACTTGCCCAAGGTCACACAGCAGGCAAGTGGCGAAGCCAGGATTAAACTCCAGGCCCTCTGACTTCCATGTCCATGCTCTATCCAATAAGCCATGCTTCTTGCCAAGGTTTGAACCTTCTTCCACTCAGCTATAGATTATAAGGTTAGGGCTAGAAAGAGAGGGACTGATGTCAGGTTATCAGGAAGGTCAGGAGACCCCTAATATGATTATCCCCTTCAAAATATTATAGTAATTGTGGTGTTTCTTAAGCGCTTACAATGTGCCAGGCACTAAACTAAGCATTGGGGTGGATGCAAACAAATTGGGTTGGACACAATTCCTGTCCCACATCGGGCTCACTGCCTTAATTCCCATTTTACAGATGAGATAACTGAGGCACAGAGAAGTTAAGTGACTTGCACAAGGTCTCACAGCGGACAACTGGTGGAGCCGGGATTAGAACCCAGGTCCTTCTGACTCCCAGGCCAACGCTCTATCCACTAGGCCATGTGGCTTCTCATAGTCTCATTTACTCAGATTATGAGGTAAAATCTTATTCCGCTAACTGCTGCTCCTTCATCTTTCCTTCCCCTGTGCAGCATGTAGGGTAACAAAAAAAGTTAAAGACTAGATTGGGGAGGGGGAGATTTGAACTCTTAGGGTTATCTTATTGAAACATAGTGACTGGGGGAGTGTTGATTATTTCTTCTGAATCTTGCCCATCGCTATCCTCTCTCTTCCCAGCCCAATTCCAGGGAACCAGAGCTTTCAAATGGGTTGTAAATTGAGCATATTATGTCCAGAGAATCAGTCTCTGTAATAAATCCAGGTCTCTGAAAAAGAACTTCAACTGGATCATGTATTTTAGAAGTCTCAAAAGCTGGTGCAGACTTCTGCTTCTGTTAGCCCAATAAATGACATTGCTCCTGTCAAGGTTTTCCACATAGAACAATTTAATAGCTGAATCAATAGTTTCTCAAGCCCAATGAATGGATCTGGGGGGTGGGGGGCCGTGTGTTGGGAGGTTCAAAACTTCTGGTCATCCTAGAACTCACCAAATGAGAAAAGAAATGTATTTAGATAAAATTTTTCGAGGGTTATTTAGCACTTATGTGTCTTATTACCATCTTTGGCATGTACATATCCTCAGCACTTGGGTACTCACCCTCCTGTTGCACTTACGTACACTATTTCTTCCTCCTACCCATTAATTGCTACCAGTGTCAGTCTCCCTTCAGGTTATAAAACCTTTATAATCCAGGACAGTGATCATTTCTACTCACTTTATTGTAGTTTTCCAAGGGTTTAGCACAGTGCTGTGTCACAAAGTGTTCAATCAATACTATTGAACTATTGATTCGTTCATTCAATCGAATTTATTGAGCGCTTTCTGTGTGCAGAGCACTGTACTAAGTGCTTGGGAAGTACAAGTCAGCAACAAAGATATATATTGATATATATTTGATATATATTTGCTTTTATGCTTCTGTATATCTTTTTTCAGTTATTTACACAGCTACTTCCTGATATACTTTTACTTCTCCCTGCTGTATTCTTGTTCTTCCTCCCCTCCATCTATCCCCCTCATCTGTACCTCCAGTCGCATCCCTTCTCACCTTCTAAAACCAGATACACCCACTCTTTCTACCTCCTTAACTGCCATCTTCAAATCCTCATTCTCTGATGGCTCTTTCCCCTCTCCCTTAAATTATGCCTAGGTCTCCCCTATCCTGAAGAAAACAATCTATTAGACCCTGCTGCACCATTCAGATAGTACCACACATTCCTCCTCCCATGTCCATTGCTTCCACTTCCTCTTCTCTCCATCTCCCTCCTTAACGCTCTACAATCTGGTTTCCACCCTCTTCACTCGTCGCCGACAAATCTCCAAAAGGGAAGAGTTGGGACCGAGTTAGTTTTGGATTCCAAGTCAAGAATGAATGAGAGACCCCAGGTGGCACAATGGATGTGTTCATTGGTTACAAATATACCAGTCAAAATAGACAAACAATCAAACCAGCACTTCAGTTAAGTTCCCTGTCGCTAGCTCTTAGTCACATGTCGCAAGCTCCACGTCTGTTTCTTCGCTCACCTCAGGGCAAGCCGATTATAGTAGTTCAATGCTCATGGCTCCGACAGTTACCAACCTCTTGAGTTCCCTGTCCTAACTCAGGCTGGGGATGGTGCGGGTATCCTCTTTCATGGTGGGTAAGTGTGCCAGGCCCAGACCAGTTGGTGACCTCTGTGCATCTGCGATGAAGGACCCCAGCTGGGTTCTTTTACCCCCTTCACCGGGCCCAGAAATGCTGAGTGCTGCCACACCCCAATCTTGTGATTGTCCATATGCTGGGGTGACCTGGAGCACTTGCTCTTCAACGCGTCCACCATGCCATCTCACTGGTTGAGAAAGCCAAGTGCCTGAGCTTTTGGCACGAGCTACTGAATTACCTCATTCAGGACCCTTATGAGTGTGGGGCAGACAGTCACACCACTCTACTGAGACCACTCTCTCCAATATCACCGGTGATCTCTAGGATCTTTCAAGGATCTCTAATGTTTCCTAAACAGTTTATTTGGGCTTTAAGAATTTCTACTCTGCTGTGCACTTCATTTCATGCTGTCTCCTGCTAGTAGCTTAAGCCTTCCTAGATGCAGCTTGATATTATCCTAGGAACCAAGATGCTAATAGAACCCTCCCTCTCGCGGGGTACATTGAACAACGGGGAGAGTGTGAGCCTGGAATTTCTCCTCAGATTTCTCTTTTAGTTTAATAAAAGTTTTCTTGCCAGGGGGCCCTGTACTTATTGCTTACTTAGTAAATGTATTTTTGTTTTTTAAACAGAGCCTGGGGAGAAGAAAAATGAAAATTGGACTATTCAGACTGCAGCATGACGACAAGGGGGGTTCATCAAGAAAACAAGATGTTTCAGTAGCTCTTTGGCTACTGCAATAACAAGATAAAGTCTGTTGCTAGTTATCTTACATTACATTTGTATTTTACATTTGGGGGCTTTATGATAATTGCCTTTTTCTTAAATTTAATTGCTCAAAGGAAACCCCACAGAGTATGACCTCTAAGAAGAGACTCCAGGACACTTTTCCAAAAAGGGATTGGGATCCAGTAATTAGGTGGTTGAGAATTCTGAAATCAGAAACCATGATCTGCCTCCTTCATTTCACCATGCAATGTGACTCTAACACAGTTACCTAACTTCTCTGGGCTTTTTCCAGCCTAGTGTGATTTCAAGAAATAATAGTTTGGTCTGAGTGTTAGCATTAAAGTAGTACTAATAATAATATTTGTTAAATGCTTACTATGTGCCAAGCACTGTACTAAATGCTGGGATACACAGAAGATAATAAATTCTCACATTCTAAGTAGGAGAGAAAAAGTTATTGAATCCCCATTTTGCAGATTAGGGAACTGAGGCACGGATGAGTGAAGTTCATACAGCAGGTAAGTGGCGGAGCCTGGATTAGAATCTAGGTCCTCTGACTCCACCATACCTTTTCCACCAGTCTTTTCCTTAGTTCCTTACAGCAGACCAACCCAGTCTCTGTTCAAAAGATCATTATTATTAATAGCAATAACAATAATAATGATATTTGTTAAGTGTTTACTATGTTCCAGGCATTGTACTAGGTGCTGGGGTAGACACACAATAATCAGGTCAGGCTTAAATCCCTATTTTAAATGGGTTTCCAAGTTTAAGTAGGAAGGAGACCAGCAGTAAGACAGTGAATATAGCACAGGCTTGGGAGTCAGAAGGTCATGGGTTCTAATCCAGACTCTGCCAGTTGTCTGTTGTGCTACCTTGGATAAGTCACTTCACTTCTCTTGGCCTCAGTTACCTCATCTTTAAAATGGGGATTGAGATTCTGAGCCCCATGTGGGGCAGGGACTGTGGCCAACCCGATTTGCTTGTATTCACCCCAGTGCCTGGCACAAACTAAGCGCTTAACAAATACCTTAATAATTATTATTAGATTGACGAAACCAAAACACAGAGCAGTTAAGTGTCCTGCCTAAGGTCAGACAGTAGGCAAATGTGGAGCCAGGATTAGAGTAAGGTCCTCTGATTCCCAGACCCATGCTCTTTCCAATAGACCATGATGCTTAGCGCTTAGAACAGTGCTTGGCACATAGTAAGCGCTTAATAAATGCCATTATTATTATTATTGTAACCTTGAAGCAGCGTGGCTCAGTGGAAACAGCATGGGCTTTGGAGTCAGGGGACATGGATTCGAATCCCGGCTCTGCCAATTGTCAGCTGTGTGACTTTGGGCAAGTCATTTAACTACTCTGGGCCTCAGTTACCTCATCTGTAAAATGGGGATTAAGACTGTGAGCCCCCCGTGGGACAACCTAATCACCTTGTAACCTCCCCAGCGCTTAGAACAGCGCTTTGCACATAGTAAGCGCTTAATAAATGCCATTATTATTATTATTATTATTATTATTGTAACCTCCCCAGTGCTTAAAACAGTGCTTGGCACAGAGCGCTTAATAAATGCCATTATTATTATTATTGTAACCTTGTAGCGTCGTGGCTCAGTGGAAAGAGCATGGGCTTTAGAGTCAGGGGTCATGGGTTTGAATGCCAGCTCTGCCACTTGTCAGCTGTGTGACTTTGGGCAAGTCACTTCACTTCTCTGGGCCTCAGTTCCCTCATCTGTAAAATGGGGGTTAAGACTGTGAGCCCCCCGTGGGACAACCTGATCACCTTGTAACCTCCCCAGCGCTTAGAACAGTGCTTTGCACATAGTAAGCGCTTAATAAATGTCATTATTATTATTATTATTCTCTGAGAACACATGTTAAGGTGAACTTCTGCCCTCTCAGTTCTTCCTTGGGTGGCTTTCCCCCAGGCTTTGTTGCTTACCTCTCAATTGTCTGAGCCTCTTCTCATCCTCCTCCTCCTCCTCCTCCACTCCTTCCTCTCTCTCCTGAATGAGCTGATTTGGCTCCCCCATCTTTTCAGTCTCTTGTTCTCTGCAGCCAATCAGAGGCTGTGAAACTGCTTGGGAGTCTGTGAGCCAATCCAAAGACTCTGAGACAGGGACTAAAATAGTAACCTATCCTTTCATACTTACATGTAATTAACCAAGAATTATCTCTTATTGTTACCTAATTATTTGTAGTGGAAACACACAAGAAAACCACCCAACAACCCTCAAATGTGAATGCAGTCATCCGAACCAGGAGTTAGAGAATAGGAAAAGTTTGGAGCTCTATGGGACAGAAGCCACAAAGATAACATTCAGATCTGATCATCTAGGCCTTCGCTAGTGTATGCTTCAATGGTTGGATCAGGTATATTCTAGTTGGTTATGTCTCCCTGCATATTGAATTATTGTAGCATTTAGAGGCCTTCAAACATTTAGGAAATAGCATAGAAGTGACTGAAAAAAGAATTTTAAAAACCATCACATTCCTTTTTATTATGTTTATCAGTTTTCCCAAGGGCAGAGGAGGTGGTTTCCATCTGTTGAAATCTGGCTATGCCTGATCTGATTCTGGAGAGCAAGGTAGTGTGTTTATATTTGTGTCTCTCTCTTCTCCATTTGGACTCCTGTTTAACCCCTCAGTCCTTCCACTTAAGTAGAATCTGCTGTGTCAGTGTTCTTATTTCTATGCATTGTTAAAAGTTCATTTTGCGCTCTCAACTTTTCTGACAGCTTTCCAATTTTCAACTTTCTGGAGTGGCCTCTGAAGAACAGTGAGGAATCGTTATATGGATGAGAGAAGAGAAAACCTTCATTTTTGAGCAGGTCCATTCAGTTCCCCAGATTTATCTAGTTCCTGTCATGGGGACAGGGAAGCATTTTGCATAGCAGAGCCGACAGTGAGAGGGTACCCCCGCTTGTAAAATCCAGGGCCACTGGTTTCTAGACAGAATTTACATTTATCTCCTGAGAGAAGCACCCTTGGTGCTTAGAATAATTAGGAGTCCATATATATATTTGCATGATAAGGTGAGTGAAATTTTCATAGATTACAGGCTCCACCTCCTTTCAGGATCGCACCTGGAGAGTTTCCAATACTCTACCAGTCCTGGCTAAGGGAGGGCGAGTCAAGCAGAGGCGTACCCACACCATTCCTAGCTTGGGCAGTGGCTAGTGAGTGGAAGGCAATCCGCTACAAGTCAAAATTCACCTGTGCTGGGCAGCCACGGCATAGGAGAGGGTCGAGGGTGGAGACTCAAGTTTACTGTGTGGAATAAGGCAATGGTAAACCACTTCCATATTTTTACTAAGAAAACTCCCTGGATACACCACCAGAACGTTTGCAGATGGAGGTGGAGCGTTCTGGGAGAGATGTGTCCATTGTGTGACAATGGGTCGGAGATGACTCTACAGCATGACAAGACTGGCTCAACAGTACATCTTCAAGAGAGGTTTTCGGTTGTGCTCTGTAGGTTTCCATTTCTGGATTTCATCCTCCTCCCTAGCAGTATTTATTGAGCCCCTGCTTTAAGAAGAGCACTTTACTATCTGCTGACGTTTTCCTCTTGATTTCTTCTCAGCCTCTCCCTATCACTGATCCAGGTCAATTCCCAAGCAAACTTTAGAGAGGTGGGGTTGGGAGACATCATAGAGACTTCACAGACATCGCACAAGATATGCAGGAGGTGAGAGTCCCCGCATAATGCTATTGGCTGACAAGGCACTGAAGAAGTCTGAGGGCCTAGCTACCTTGCATCAGGTAAACCTTGCATGGCTAAAAAGTTTTCATCACCAACAAGAGTTAGGATATAACCTGAATTCTACTATAGAAGCAGCTTATTGTTCAACGATGCACTGTTAGACAAAAAATAAAATGAAAGCAGGTAAGACAGAATGTCTAGGGAGGTAGGCAGTCAATGTGTGGCACCAGCGGGGCATTAAATTTCAGACTCGACCCTATTAAGTGGTGGAATTGGATCAAGGCAGGTGGTACAGAATACAGGGTTGCAAGCACAGGCACTCCCCAACACCATCACCACAGTGGCCCTCCTCCAGCTTGGAGGGCAGACTGTGGATCCAGGTAGTCCTGGCTTTTTCCTCCCTTCCAGTGTCTGTAGTGGCATAGAAAGGAAGTGAAGAGCAAGATAGAGGCTGATAAGGGGACCTGTATTGGTTTGGGTTGGAGGATATGGCCGCGATCCATATTGATCTCTCTGTCTCTGAGGAGACCTATTCACTAATGGGAGTATCATGCTACTTGTGTCAAAAATGCATGCCCTGCCATCAGAATGGTGGGTTAGAGGAAGAGGTCAAAGTCCTTGTCCCAGATACAGAATGATGCATTTCCACCACGGGTGTTTGGGCCCAGCTTTTATTCATTCAATCGTATTTTTTGAGTGCTTACCGTTTGCAAAGCACTGTACTAAGCCCTTTGATATATACAGCTTTGCATATGTCTGAGAGACAAGGACAGTTGAAAGTGAAAGACTCAATGTTTTGCCTACTATTTAAGGCCAGCCTTTATTGAGCACCAAGTATGTGTCCCTGATCCCATGCCTTAAGTATAGTAGTTTAACCAATTCTATGATTCACATTTTGAGTCCCGTTTTGGAAATATTGTGCTAAGGAGGATTCAGTAGCACATCCTCCAGTTGCCCAAGTAGGATGAGAATGGATTGCCCTCAGATATGTAGGTGGGGGCCACAGAATAGGGACTAAACTGTTTTCTCCAGTCCTGCATCCGTACCACACCTGGAGAAAGGGTGAAAATGGTTTTGCTCTCCAAGAAGTGTCCTTTCCCCTTATTTGGTTAAGCGCTCAATAAATACAATTGATTGACTAGTGGGTCCATGCTCATCTTTCCTTTGGTACCATTCTTGATTGGGCAGTACCATGATTTTCCACTTGTAAAACAATTATTCTATGATAGGACTTAATGAACATCAAAGACGCAAAAAGATAGCTCAACTGAGACTGAACAAATGGGTGGAGAGCATATGCACTGAATTACGACAAGGATCGTGCAGCCAAAAATATCAGTAGATTTGGTAAGTGAAGGGCATTTGCCAGAAGGGAAATTAGGAATGTAAGGGGAAAATGTAGAGATGCAATGAAGTGTATGTGTTGCCTGCTGCCATTGTCAGACTCAGAATCCAAGACCATTGGTCTGAGCCAGAAATGACATTTTTTATCTAAATTAGCTTAAACTGTAGTATAAGATACTGAGGCTGGATAAAAAGAACTTGCTAATAATAGAGACTCAAACTTATAAATTTGAATAATGTCCTCAAGAGAGTCCTCAAGAGAGTTCTCATTGGGTCATTTGTGCTCTGATTCTATAGGATCAGGATGCATGAAGAATTCAACTGGGGATCCCATTCAGTCTCATCAAAATTAGAGGTATTCCGGGTTTGGGCCAGAGAAGCAGCGTGGCTCAGTGGAAAGAGCACGGGCTTTGGAATCAGAGGTCATGGGTTCAAATCCCGTTCCCGGCGATTGTGAGCTGTGTGACTTTGGACAAGTCACTTAACTTCTCTGTGCCTCAGTTACCTCATCTGTAAAATGGGGATTAAGACTGTGAGCCCCCCGTGGGACAACCTTATCATCTTGTAGCCTCCCCAGTGCTTAGAACAGTGCTTTGCACATAGTAAGCGCTTAATAAATGCCATTATTATTATTATTAAGGTACTAAGGTAGACTGTGTAATCTCCATCTTTTGGATCTTATAACGTAGACTCCATTGTCATGTATTTGAGTCACACCTAATTTTACGTTATTGGACTAATCAATCAACAGTATTTATTGAGCATCTACTCTGTGCAGAGTCCTGTCTTGGGGTAGTACAACACAAGTAAAAGACACAATTCCTGTCCTCAAGAGAGTTCTCATTGGGTCATTTGTGCTCTGATTCTATAAAATCAGGCAGGATGCATGAAGAATTCAACTGGGGATCCCATTCAGCCTCATCAAAATTAGAGGTATTCTGGGTTTGGGCCAACAGACGGGGCTTTGGATAATTGGTTTTAGGATTTACTATCCCAGGTCTAATAGTCCCTATACCCGCTGAGCTTCAGTGCTTCAAGTTGCCCTGAACTGTAGGCTATCTGGGTTTCCAAATGATTCTTGCTTAACCTCCAAACTTTTTCCGGATCCTCTCCCCGCTGGCTTGCTGGCATTATTTGCTTGCAAATTTCAGATGGTCTCTCCCATTTAGACAATGCTCTGAGCACATTTATTACATTCTCGATCCAGCATGCCCTTGTAATGTAGGATTTGACTGATGTTCTTTATGTTGTTTATTATGATGTATTGTACTTTATGATGCTTTTGAGTACATGGTAGATGTGCAGCTATAAATTATTAGGATACCCCTGAGATCCTGGAAACAAGGTGATTTTGATTTTAATCGGTTTATCCTATTGGGAAATGTACATTACAAATGAAAAATGAATACCTGGCCAATATAGTCACCAAAGTTTATTTAGCAGGAAATTCAGAGTTTGGTGTACAGTTGAGTGACAGAGGGTTAATGGGTATAAGGAATAGCAGAACTAATGTGCAGTCACCATCTTTTCAAGAAAGCATCACTGGAGCAATTTAAAGGTGAGGTCCACTTGAAAAATGGGCATCTTGAGACTAGTTTGTTGTGGGCAGGGAGTATGTCTGTTCTTGCATTATACTCTCCCAAGCACTTAGCACAGTGCTTTGCACACAATAAGTGCTCAATAAATATAATTGAATGAATGAAGATAGGAACTCTAAGTTTGTGTCCTTTGGGTCAGAGACTTTGTGACATCATCTGTGCTAATAAGTTAATTTCTGAGGCTCTCGATTTTTCTCAGCTCTAAAGTGAGAGATGAAGATGAAGGGAGGCAAGGAAAGGGGGAGGAAGATTTCTTATGTGATCTTGGGGATAGTGTAAGTGTTTATCAGTAATAATTATAACAAAACAATTTAAAAAAATACATAAATTACAGATTAATACATTCATGGTAACCAAGAAGCATATAGATAGATTGCATTGAAATGAAGGAAGGAAACAGCTAAATTTAAAATAAGTCTGTATCATTTGGGTCAGATGGATAATTTTGGTCCAACCCTTTTCTATATCCATTTAAAATCTTTTTCTTTTACTATTTCTGCCCATCTGCTTTCAGTCTTTGTGCTTACTGTTCCTAGTCTAAAGAAATTCTGCCTAAATTCCATGAGGGTCTGACCCTTTCTGAGCTTCAGTTTATGCTCCTTTGTTCTTGTATTTGACATTATCTCAAATAGTCTTGTAGAATCTTGCTTCTGTTCCCTTCAGAATTTTACATCCCTGAAAGAGGTTTTTTGCCTCAGAAAGATAACTTCCTGGTTTGTGCTCTCTCTCTCTCTCTCTCTCTCTCTCTCTCTCTCTCTCTCTCTCTCTCTCTCTTTATTAAGGAAAATAAATTTTTCATGTTCCTTAATCAGTTTGCCTATCAATCAACAATCATGGGTACTTATTGAATTTTCATTGTGCAGAGCATTATATTAAGCCTCCTTTATTAGTGTTATAATTAGCATTATATTGAGCTTTGGGGAGAGTACATAGAGGTGGTAGACACTGTCTCTTCCCTCAGAGAGCTTACGATCTAGTAGAATCCTTACCTGCCTTACAGAATTTCTTAGAGCACTTTCATATGACACTAGAATATTTGGTTCCTTTTATTCCATTTTCGGTAATATCTTTGTAACTGAGTACTTCTGAGGCAAGAACCACTAGTATAGCTGGAACCAAAGGGAGCCAGAAGAGCCTGTTGTTTAAGGTTCTGGAAGCTTGTTTATTAGTCTTCCCAAAGGCAAATCACTTAACTTCTGTGTTTTAGTTTCCTCATCTGTAAAATGAGGATGAGATACCTGCTTTCACTGCCGCCTTTGATTGTGAGCCCCACGTGGGGCAAGGTTTGTGACCAACCTGATAGTCTGGTATCTTCCCCAGGGCCTGACACATACATAGTATAGGACTTGGAACATAATAAGTGTTTAATAAATGCCACAATTATTATTATTTTTAATGGTACTTGTTAAGTACTTACTATTCATTGTACGATTCATTGAATCGTAGCTATTGAGCACTTACTGTGTGCAAAGCATTGTACTAAGTGCTTGGGAAGTACAAATCGGCAACTACCCAGCAATGGGCCCACAGTCTAGAAGGGGGAGACAGACAACAAAACAAAACAAGTAGACAGGTGTCAATACCATCAGAATAAATAGAATTATAGCTAAATACACATCATTAATAAAATAGAGTAATATGTACAAATATACATAAGTGCTGTGGGGAGGGGAAGGGGTTAGGGCAGAGGGTTGGGGGGCCAATAGGAAGGAGGAGGAGAGGAAAAGGGGGGCTCAGTCTGGGAAGGCCTCCTGGAGGAGGTGAGCTCTCAGTAGGGCATTGAAGGGAGGAAGAGAGCTAGTTTGGTGGATCAATCAATCAATCAATTGTATTGAGCGCTTACTGTGTGCAGAGCACTGTACTAAGCACTTGGGAAGTACAAGTTGGCAACATATAGAGACAGTCCCTACCCAACAGTCGGCTCACAGTCTAAAAGGGGGAGAAAGAGAACAAAATCAAATATACTAACAAAATATTGTGTGGAGGGAGGGCATTCCAGGACAGAGGTAGGACGTGAGCCTGGAGAAGATACAAGTTTATCAGTTCGTACACAATTCCTGTCTCTCAGGGGGCTCACAGTCTAATTAGAAGGGAGGATAGGTATTGATTCCCCATTTTAAAATTGAGGAAACTGGGGCACAGAGAAGTCAAGTGACTTGCCCAAAGTCACAAAGTAGGAAAGTGGTGGAACCGGGATTAGAACAAGTTCATTTAACTCCCAGGCCCGTGCTCTTTCCACTAGGTCACAGTGCTTCAGTTATTTTTATTCAGAGCAGAGAGACGTAGACTCAGTACAGCGCTTATTCCTCTCTTGTCAGTTCTGTTAAGCAAAGAGGACCCATTTGAGTCCCTGGGAGCAGACCTGGTCTTGGAGAGACCTTGGGCAGAGAAGCAGCATTCTCCACTGAGAGTACAAATTCTCAGGCAGGTCTTTGCTACCAGCACAAACCACTTCCTGAGCTGGAGAAACTTCCCTTGAGGCAGAAATCTCAATCCTTACTTCCTATAAGACCTCCATCTCCTCCTGGGGCTACTAGCTCCCCATGGCATTGTTCTCAGAATTTTTCCGCCTATTAACCAGAGTAGAAACAACCAAAATTTGTTACAAGAGAAAGTTGGTTCGCTTGGGAAATTAGACTACAAAGGCCACTTTTCTCCAAGTTACGGTGACTTTCCACTATTTTCTATAGACAAGGGAGAGAAAACCCTTACAATTCTAGGCAAATGATTTTGCCATTTTCCAGTGACATTGATTATAGCTTACCTAACTCCAAAGCTGATCTATCACACACACAGATAAAAGGAAGCTTAAAAACAGAGAGAGCTGGGGCGGTTGGAGGGAATAGGGAATCACCCTTGTCTCCAGATAAGATTTTGTATTATGATACGTCACCCATGCAAGATGACTCATCGTTAGGTGAGGGCCCTCTGTGAAGATCAATATTGCCTCTCTTCCTGGGTAGCAAAGAAACATTATTTTTCTACATCTTTCACCAACAACGGAGGAATCCAACCCAGTGGAGACTGAAGCATCAGGTACAGCTGACTAGGGTCTCCTGAAATAGCTGGGTTGTTGCATCGCTGTTGACCGCTCGCCCATGCCACCCTCCTCATGTTCAACAGGCAATTACTGCCCCCCCCGCTTCAAATCTTTATTGAAGGCACATCTCCTCCAAGAAGCCATCCCTGACTAAGCCCTCCTTTCCTCTTCTCCTACTTGCTGAATGGAAAGAGCACGAGCTGTGGAGTCAGAGGTCATGGGTTCAAATCCCAACTCTGCCAATTGTCATCTGTGTGATTTTGGGCAAGTCACTTAACTTCTCCGTGCCTCAGTTCCCTCATCTGTAAAATGGGGATTAAGACTGTGAGCCCCCCCAGGGGACAACCTGATCACCTTGTAACCTCCCCAGCGCTTAGAACAGTGCTTTGCACATAGTAAGCACTTAATAAATGTCATCATCATTATTATTATTACTTTCCTCTTCTCCTACTCCAGTTGCCCTGACTTGCTCCCTTTATACATCCCCCTCCCATACCTGTAAATATGTACATATCTGTAATTTACTTATATTTGTCTGCCTCCTCCCCTAGACTGTAAGCTCACTGTGGGCAGGGAATGTGTCTGTTATATTGTTATATTGTGCTCTCCCAAGCACTTAGTACAGTGTTCTGCACAGAGTAAGCACTCAATAAATACCATTGAATGATTGAATGAATAAAGTAGGGGTAACACATCAAAAAAAACTCCAGGAAACCTTGGAAGGAAATGTGGTTGAAGAATGATACTTAAGAGAAATTGAATATTTCTTTCTTATTTCTGTTTTTCTGCCTTATCCATTACTTCAGGGTACAGTACCTAATAATCAAGCCATTACAGGTAGAAAGAGAAGGATTTTCTTACTACCCAAAAGCAGCATGGCCTACTGGACAGAGTACCAGCCTGGGAGGCAGATGACCTGGGTTCTAATCCTAGCTCAGCCAACTTGTCTGCTGTGTGGACCTTGGACAATTCACTAACTTCTCTGTGCCTCAGTTATCTCATCTGTTAAATGGGGATTAAGACTGTGAGCCTCATGTGGACATGGACTGTGCCCATCCAACCTGACTGGCTTTATATCTGCCCCAGCACTTAGTACAATAGCTGGCACATTTTTTATAGTATTCTAAACGCTGGGGTAGTCACAAGCTAATCAGATTGATCAGTCCCTGTCCCACATGGAGCTCACAATTTTATTCCCCATTTTACAGGTGAGATAGCCGAGGCACGGAGAAGTTAAATGACTTGCCCATGGTCACACACAGACAAGTGGCTGAGCCGGGATTAGAACCCAAGTCCTTCTGACTCCCGGGCCCGTGTTCTAGCCATGCTGCTTCTCATAGTAAGTGCTTAACAAATACCATAAAAAGATGTGTTGGCAGACACATTCCCTGCCTTTAGTGAGTGTACAGTCTAGAGACCTTCCTACCTGCTTTCAAACCCACTCATCAAAGTCCACTGGACTCTCTTTTGAAAGTCTCCCCATCCTGTGCCACCTCCTCCCACAAGATTTTATCTTGGAGCTTCCATCATTCAGACTAAGATGGCCAAGTTCCTCCTTCAGTCTTCAGGGAATGTGCTCAGTTTGCGAATTTGCGAACCCACTTTCACCCTGCCTAAGTCAAACAACAATAGGTTGCTGAAGACAAAGCAGCAGTACCACTCTATCACCATGCTGTTGCTGCATTGTTGGGATGCCGCGTTGCAGAGGGAATACTCGGTGGAGAAGGTGGTGTCAAATCTTCCCCCCTGCATACTGCATGCCTCCTTTCCCTCTTTTTCGTCTAGGGAGATTTTTGCCGATGTGATTGCACATTGGGAAAATCACGATTAGGAACTCTTTGCTCTTAGGTTAAATCCTGGATGGAGACAACGCAGCTCTTGGAAAGCTTTAGTGAGTGGGGAAGAGGAGACCTGATCCCCCAAACTGACTGTTATTGGTAGTTGTGAAATGTGCGAGGTAAACTCTCTTTCACAGGCAGACCTCCAGTAGCCAAACATAATTAATAGTGTTACAGTCTTCAAGGCCATAATGCTCATCAGTTATTAATTAGCAATTCCTTTTGTTGAATAAATAATGCTTATGATTGATGATGGAAGTTGTAATTGGGCAACGGAAGAATCCCTCTAGGGAATGGCTTTCCAGCAAGTAGTAACTGTGACACAACAACAGCATCATTTCAGAAACTCTGCGCTAAGACATTATAATACAGCTTTCAACAGAAGGGTAGTGGTTCTTACATCTAAAATGCTTTCTCATAATAACTGAGTGGTACTCCTATTTGGCTCTTTTGCTGCTTATATTTTCCAACTCCCCGTAAACCTGACATTCATCTTCCCTCTTTTTCTTACACGACATGACTGTGTGTCGATGCCGTCCCATTGATATTATATTGCTCTTATCCGTATTTTGCATTTAATGGACATATGTATTGGAGAAACGTATCCTTTTCCAAATCTGTGATTGAAATTTTTATCTGAAAGGACTCCTTAGATTGTGTGCTCCGGATTAACAGGTTTTATTGCCCAATCGATTCTCTGGCAGGGGCGTTGTGTTTTGGCACTGATTAAATGGGGTTTCATTTAGCCCATCCCTTTGAGGGAGAAACCAGAAGCTGGTAAATAAAGCCAGCAGAGGTTCTTTGTTGACTACTCAGTTAGAGCAAGGCAAGTGAAGAAGGTCAGCTGCTGACCAAATGCTGCCTTCAATTAATATTCCTGCCCTAAAAGTCATTTATCGTTCACTCTAGAAGGCACAGCAGCTGAGTAATAAAAAGGAACCACAAAAAAATTTTTAAAGCACTCATTAAGCTCAATTGCTTGCAATACAGTAACCCCCCAAAATAAACATGGTTTGTATTTTATGTGTAAAACACATTTCTGATTTTGCAAAAATGCATAGACTAAGTAGGAGCTGGTGTTTGACAAGAACGTACAGTATGTTTCATTAGCACAGTTGTTTTTGTTTTTTTTTCTAATGGAAAAGGGTTAATAAACTCTAAGATTTCCTCTGCAGTTAAATAGATCCTACGCCCTTTTAAGGGAGTAAGAAGCTGCAAAAGAGCAAGTAAAAAGAAACCAAGAGTCTGTGTTGTAATGCTAACAGGCAATTAACAAACTCATGGGTGTTAATTATCTTCATACTGTATCATGTTCAATTAGCTTAGTCTCGGCAACAAAGGGAGCCATGAACAATTGCTTTGATAGGCGTACAGTACTTCATTTGTAGTTAATCGGTTTAAGCCGTACAGTTGCTAGGTTACCCAGTCTCCAGAGGTAAAAAGCTGCACAGATGCACTATGTTTAAATGACTACAGAGAACTGTTTAAACTCAAACCATGTATAACTCCTTATTGATTTTTCACAGAAGATCTCAGCTCTGATGATAAGGTTTTGATATATTTTCCTGCTACAGCCAGTTCCTGGGAGTATTGCAGAAAAAAAATCTGTCAATATGCTTCTATTATGATCTCTTGATCTGTGCCTATAAAAACCTTTAGCCGCAGCCCTTATTATAAAATAATGGAAGAAGCAATATCTTCTTTTTTCCCCTCTCTCTGTAATACACGAAGATTTTTTTCCCCATTGACTTTGCTTCCAAATTACAGGGCCTTCCTCTGAACCAATGCTCCAAAATAATAAAGAAGAATTTCGAGCACTAATTAATTTGATTGACTCTCAGCAGGCAGGGATCAGCTGTAGCATCATGAACTTTAACAATAACTACCAACTGATGGGCAGTTCACATCAATAAGACCATCACTGGCCTCTCCCTCACCTGTCACTATGCAGGGAGTGAGAAATAACTGCCCCCTGCAGATGCATATTGCTTAGCACTTTCTACCCTATTAGCAATTTATAATGGTGATCAAGAAACAGTCAGCGGCAAATCAAGACAACTATCTAGCTGCCTGTTTAATTGGCCTTGTTTGCTTTTTTGATAAATGGCTCATGACTGCTCTAGGCCCTTGTCTTTTGACTTTTAATAGGCCACTGTGATTAGACTACCAACAGATACTAGGTCAAAATGGAGGGAAGGTGCAAAAAATGTTAATTAATATCAATAATAGGCAATTATTAGTTAGACAGAAGGACCTGCTAGCTGCGTGCTCTAATGACTCAGAGCTAACTTGAAGAGAAATGCTGCCAAATTAGCATAACTGTGTATGCGGACTGCATGGTGGGTCCCAGCAAACATCTGTTATGTTCGTGATTCGAACAGAATTCCTGTTTTTGGGGCGATATTTGCCGAATCAGCAGTCCCTCTTGGCCATTTCAAGGCACTAACAATTCCCTAGCGACTGATGCCCTCCAATTGAGCTTCATCTCAATCCAGGAATTAAATTGCAATTTTTCCTCATGGCTCTTGCAGTTGAGGAGTTTAAGGTGGTCTCTGTCCTGTAGTAATCATGGGTGAATGGAGGAGATTTTGCTTTCAGAGGCAGGGTGAAATGGATGCAGATTTTTAAAAAAGTAGATCAAACAGATTCATTGGCAGCCTGGCATGGAATAATAATAGCTGGACTCCTAAGAGCAACTTCTTTTTTTTTTTGTGTGTGTGTGTGTCCAAGAAATTGTCTGCAGACCAAGAAAAGGAATTTTAGGGTGATAGGTAGGCCAATCAAATGAATCAGAAGTTCTTAGTTCTGTCCCCACCCTGATATTCACATACTATTAATGATACCTCATACTCCCACGAGTTTAGTAGTGCTGTACATATAGTAAGTGCTCAATAAATATGATTGTACCCTGTACACAGTAAGCGCTCAATAAATATCACAGATGGATGGATCGATTGATTTTATTTTCCAAAGCAATTTTACGTTACTTAGCTCATTTTTGCTCCCACAACTTCCTTGTGAGGTAAGATCAGGCAGGTATTATTATCCCAATTTTACAGATGAGGAAACCGAGACACTGAGAGTTCAGTGACTTGCTCAAAGTTACATAGTAGACCAGAGTGAGCATTAGAATCAGGTCCTCGATCCAGTTCCTAGACTCAAGCTTTTTCCACTGTATCACTTGGCCTCTGTAAGGTACAAATGTCATCAGTGTTTCCTCTTTAAATTAGGCTTCCAATTTTCCTCCCACAATGGGGTGTTTTGAAGACAGATTGTGAAACATGGACCTGTGAAATGGAAAGATTTATATATATTTTAGGTAAGTAAATCATGTTTTTGTTTTGTCCAAAAAATTCCCAAGCCCTACTTATCTTCTGAAGTTTCCCTGTTTGATTGTAAGAAAAGTGATAAGAAATTTGGATTAAAATAACCCTATATGTGTTTTGTGTGTGCAGTTGATGGTCTTCTTTACACTTAGGTTGATGCTGAACAGAGATTAGTTGGAGGGATTTTTTCACCCAGAGGACTAACATTTAGGACACATTTGATAGAAGTTTCTTAAAAGTTTTAGGACATTTTCTACCCAGCAAATTAGTCTTGGATAATGTGAGGCTCAAAAATATATTCAGGGGAAAAAATTTATTATGCTTGTGAAATGAAGAGAAATGCTCATCTGGTTTGGCACTACTGAATCATATTCTACTTTTGCATTTATTCTTTCATAGAAATGTGTGATAACCTTAAGAGTTTGTGATTCTATAAAGAATTATTGTACAAAGCTGAAAGAATGTTTCAGACAGCAAATTTATAAGTGATTGAGATTTTTTGATGTAAATCCACATTGAAATATTTTTCTTTGACTTTTAGGCTGCTATTATTTTTAGGTGGGGCTTTGAATACTTGAGTAAATATATATTTAATAATAATAATGGTATTTATTAAGCACTTACTATGCACAAAGCACTGTTCTAAGTGCTGAGGAGAATACAAGGTAATCAGGTTGTCCCACGGGGGGCACACAGTCTTAATCCCTATTTTACAGATGAGGGAACTGAGGCAGAGGGAAGTTAAGTGACTCGCCCAAAGTCACACAGCTGACAATTGGCGGAGTTGGGATTTGAACCCATGACCTCTGACTCCAAAGACCGTGCTCTTTCCACTGAGCCATGCTGCTTCTATTTCATCTATATTTCATCTTTTATTCTTGTGTGAAAAAAAGCCAAAGCAAATCAATACACAGGCCAATGGTCAATTTGATTACCTTCAAATTAGGAAATTAGAAAAAGGATTGGATAGCAACTAAGAATATAATACTTAAGTCTTTTGAATATGTAATTCAGCTTCTAAAATATGTGCATTACGAGAGAATTGTCATATAACTTCATTTTCATGTACTTTCCCAAGTGCTTAGTACAGTATAGTTCTAAGTACAGTATATACACAGTAAGTGCTCAGTAAATACCTTTGATTGGTTGATATTTCTAAATTGTGGGGTATTTAAATTTATACTCTTATTTTTGAGTAATGGCAGGTTTGGTTGTTAAATCTGGGATTTGAGGAGTAATTATTTGAGAATTTTTTATGACATCTTCCATGTCATGACCATCTGCAATTTCTTTTTGTGTGAGAGTCTCATAACCAGTTACCAGTAATAATAAAATTTCCCCCTTAATGATGTGAGAAAAATTAGCTGTTTAATTGTTAATGATATGTCAAAAAAGTGACTGTTTAGTTAGAATGAATAAAAGATTGTCAACTCCCTGATGTTAGCAGCCATGTTTACCAACCCTACTGTACTCTTCTAAGAGCTTAGAACAGTGTTCTGCATGTAGTAAGTGCTCAATAAATACTATTAACTGATTGAATGAATACTGCACTTACATAACCAAGGATTGCAGAAGTCTATTCTTGTCTATGTGAAGCCTGGCAGAGATTAGTTCAAACAATTTCAAATTGTCCCATCTGTTTATTCATGCCATTAGCTATATTCTTGCTACGTGTCTTTGCCTTTCCATTTCTCTCTGTCTTTATTTGGTATCTCCATGTAATTCTGCCTGTCTTGCTCCATCTTTTTAGCTCTGTTTTTTTCTTGCCTGTTATTCTGTCTCCCTGTGGCTGCTGAAAACTAAGATTATCTCTGCCCATAGGTGGATATTGAACAATTTGAGTTGGGTCCAGGGCTGCAGTAATGGAAAGTAAAAATGAAAAATAAGGAAAAGAAACAGTTACTCTTGAGGTGTATGTGGGAGTGGGCAGTTCTTGCAGCTGTCAGTGGGCCCCACTGTCCTCCAAGGACACAGGGGGCTTACCACAGCCACCCAAACTTCATCCTCTTCTGCCTCCTGGGGCGACCCTCCAGAGAAGAAGAGCCTGGGGTATGAGTCAAAAAGGCAGAAGTTCAGTTCTTTAAACTCTTCCCATGTGCTTCCCTAGACACTCTGTAGATCTGAGGCCGAGGCTGTCGCTGTGTTACCCTTGCCTCCATCCAGAGCCCTGCATGGACCCCAGATGAACCCAGCTGGTTGGGCCATGTGTGGATGCTTTGCCACAAGCTTCAACAACCTCTTGGACAGTTTGCTGGGAGCACAGCCATGGGCCTCACTGCTGTTTCTGGGAGTGGTAGCCCCAGCTTTGCTAGGGCCCCAGCTCAGCTAAGGTGGGGTGGCCATAGACCAGCACTGAAGTGGACCAGGTGGGGATTAGTCCTGGATTTCTGCTCTCTGAAAGAGGTCCCTCCCCATCCCCACCTTCCTCTTTAAACCTCTTTTGGGTAAGGTAACTGTGCTTGGCAGTGACTCCTGTCTGCAGAAATTCTGCCCAAAATACCTTAGCTTCTGAGAACTCACAAGATCTAGGCCCAAAGTAATAAGGCACCAAATGCTATACTGGAAGGGCTCCAGAACCATAATGAACTATCTTGAGAACTGCAATAAATGCAAAGGAAATTAGGACAAGCCACACAAGGGAGGGAAAATCTTTGTCTCTGGTGGGATTCCCTTTAGATTTTAAGCTAGTTGTGGGCAGGGAATATGTCTGTTATGTTGTTGTAGTGTACTCTTCAAAGCGCTTAGTATAGTGATCTGCACACAGTAAGCACCCAATAAATACCGTTGACTGACTTACTGACTTATTCCCCTCTCCCCTCGCCACTTCTGGTCTGAGCGGCCCTGGGGCAGTCCTCAGAGTCTAGATGGGCCAGGGTTAGGATGAGAAGAAGGCAGGACACCTAGTAACCCTGGGCAGCACTCTCAGACCAATCAGGAGGCACCAAGGAATCAGTCCACTTCAGCCTCATCTCCACAAGCCCAACCTAGCAGTCTCAATGTGAATCGGGGGCTGGAATGTGGCAAAAATGACATTTGGATTTAAAACAAGCTGGGGGAGAATAGAGGCAGTAAACAGCAGATAGTGTCTGCTCAGATTCCTTGTATTCATAGACACGATGTGAGGGTTCCTCCGCTATCCCTTTCAAGTGTGGCAAGAGGACCTGGAATGACTGCATTTTACAGGAACTTTTTCTGAAGCTAAATCAGCATTCATTCATTTCATGATTTATTTGGAAAAAAGTACCAAGTTGAGCATGAATAAGGGGGCCAATTTGGGGGAGTGTGAAGTGGGGGAGGCAACAGGTTCTCTAGGTGGCATGGTGAAAGGCATGGCTGTGAAAACAAAGACAGAGAGAGCAGAGGCACAAACCCAGTGGGAGAGAGAGGGACAGGGAGAGAAGCAGAAACTGAGAAAGAGACACAGAAAAAGAGAAATATAAGTAATAATAATTATTATTATTATGGTACTTGTTAAGGGCTTATTATGGTCTAAGCACTGACCTAAGTGTTGGGCTAAACAAGTAGGTTGGACACACACATGAGACTTACAGTCTTAATCTCCATTTTACAAATGAGGTAACTGAGGCATAGAGATGTTAAGTGATTTACCCAAGGTCAAACAGGAGACAGAGCTGGGATTAGAACCCAGATTCTTTGGACTCCCAGCCTGTACTCTATCCACTAAGCCACAGATCAATGGTATTTATTGAACATTTACTATGTGCAAAGCACATAAAGTTGATTGAAAAAAGCTTTTGCTTCTGAAGATGAGCAATGTAGTGGCCACCCTAGTCATTGGGCAGAGCACAGTAGGCAACAGATTGGTGTTGGCATGATATGGATGGTAACCATGGAGGAGAGCAGCAGAGTCCCTTCCACTCACCCACCACCTCACCTACTCTTTATTCCAAACCCTCACCCCAAATTTAGTGAGGAACTTTCACCCTGTGCCGTGGAGCGAGGACAAGCTGGAAAGCAGGCTCAGGGAAATGTGATTCTCACTGGCAGCATACAGTTTTGTGAGTGCAGAAGTCAAAAATGCAGCCAGTAATGCAATATATAAATGCTCCTTAATTACATAATCAATGGCTCTATGTTTAAAGAATCAGTCAATCAACCAATGGTATTTATTGAGCTATTATTGTGTGCAGAGCACTTTACTTGGCACATGGGACAGTACAATGCAGCAGAGTCAGTAGAACAATCCCTGCCCAAAAGGAGCTTATTACCTTCTCATCAACTGATAGTTTCTGGGAGAAACAATCAAAAGACAATAAAGTTTAAAAAAGACAAGAAACAGAAAGGAATTAGTGATTCAGTGAATGGGGTTTCATAGTGCAAGGAAATCCAGCCCTGGGGTGACAGTGGTTTATGAAGGGAACATGGTCATATGATCAGGTTTTTAGGAGCACTACAGAGGAGAACTGTTCTCCTTTTTCCTTTGTCTTTGAAAACCCCAAATGACTTTTTACTCCTATTGATCTATGTTGTTTGCTTCTTTAGGATCCTGTAAAAGCTGAAACAAACGAGGAAACCACTTCTAACAATTCCAGTCTAATCTGGCTGTCTGCTGTGAAACTTGTATTTTACAGATACTTGTGAGAAACTAGGGCTCTGAGCTTGGGCCCTAATAAAAATCAATCAATTCACCGACAGTATTTATTAAGCACCTAATGTGTGCAGAACACAGTACTAAGTGCCTATAATAGAGTTACTAGACATGAACCTTCCCTTACAGTCTAGAGGGGATGGGATAAATGAATAATTATTTATTTATTTTAATGTCCATCTCCCCCTCTAGCCTGTAAGCTTGTTGTAGGCAGGGAACATGTCTGTTTATTGTTATATCATACTCTCCCAAGCGCTTAGTAGAGTGCTCTGCACACAGTAAGCGCTCAATAAATATGACAATGAATGAGTGAAAAGAGATGCTAAAATACTTTACAGATAGGCAGAAGGAAAGTGGACATTTAGCTGAGTGCTTAATCAATTAATCAGTGGTATTTAATGTGTGCTTACTGTGTGCAGAGCACTAAATTAAGTGATTGGGAAAGTACACTACAAAAGAGTTGGTAGACATGTTCCTGCCCTCAGTGAGCTTACGGACAGATAGACTTAGTAGTGACCAGGTTCAGTGTCTTCACAGGGTCATTTCAGTCCATCTTCCCTTTTTGTAGGACCACAGGCAGTCCATATTCATACAGCCATGCACTCATTCATTCATTCAGTTGTATTTATTGAGCGCTTACTGTGTGCAGAGCACTGTGCTAAGCAGTTGGGAGAGTACAATACAACAATAAATAGACACATTCCCTGCCAACAACGAGCTTACAGTCTAGAGTGGAGGAGACAGATATTAATATAAATAAATTACAGATATGTACCTAAGTGCTTTGGGGTTGGGAGAGGGGAAGAACAGTCACGTAACACTCCAATAGATAGCACTTTGTGCCATTTTCTCACTATTTCTGTGTAATGAACCTGGCATTAGGTGAAAGCATTGTAAACTCTGCTTCAAGGCTGACATTGCTTCAAGTTTGAAAGTTGGTCAGTGATCAATGTGGAGCAGTGGCCATTGGCCATAAAACAAACTAACCGCCTCTCTTAAAGCAGTAGTGGAGAAAACTTTGGTCATTCATTGCCAAGGCCAGGAAGGAGGAGGAATAGAAGGTTAGTTGGAAGTGGGTGGGAAGTTGAGGGACTCAAACTGAAGGATCAGGAGATGGATGAGAAGTGGAAAAAGCCAGAAGATGGCAGTGGGGTGAGAAGACGCAAGAACAGAGGCGGGGTAGATGAAAGAGGTTTCTCTCCCAAACACCTCTATGAGCCTTATGTTCCACATTCAAAAAGCATTTGCTTTCATTAATTGGCTTTAAGGCTAAATTTGTATTTGAGAAATGACAGTGGTGTGGCTCCAAATGGAATAAAATCATCCCCAGTGATTCTTAGGCATTTCTTACAAATGCAATTTATCAATTTATTTTTATTATTTTTAGTGATATTTGTTACATGCTTACTATGCGCCAGGTACTGTATTAAGTGCTGATTAAGTATTAAGTAATCGTTGGACACAGTCCATGTCCCACATGGAGCTCACAATAGTAATCCCCATTTTCCAGATGAGTTAACTAAGGCACAGAAAAGTTAAGTGACTAGCCCAAAGTCACACAGCAGACAGGTGATGGAGTGAGATTAGAACCCAGGTCCTTCTGATTCCCAGTCCTGTGCTCCATCTACTAAGCTATGCTGCTTCTCATGACATTCAAGTCATGACTAATTCTGGAGAATAATCTTTTCTTGTTGGCTGTACACATAGTTGTACAAATAAGTAACTTCAGTGATCTAGGAAGTGAGTCACTGTCCAACTACAGATCGCTAACCTGCTCTGATCAGGGTTGAGAGGGCATCAAAATATTGTTAGCCAAGTAAGTGACTCTGGAAAAGCTCATTAAAAACATTACATGCACACGCACACACACACACACACACACACTCTCTCTCTCACTCTCTCTCTCTCTCTCTCTCTTTGCCTAGGACTCCCATTTAAAGATCCTGGTTCCATTGTTAGAAAGTCTGTGGGGGATTGTCATCAGGAGACAGGGCCCTAGTTCACGCGTATTGGTGGATGATAGCCCACATGTCATATGTGTGGATAGGAGTCTGACACATCAATACTGCTTTCCTTTAATGTCCTTGGGAGAAATAGGGGTCAGGGATTTCCCTCTGGTGACTGACAACCAGAGAAGCCCCATACCTACAATAGAACTGTCAGCTCAAGTGAAAAGATGGGCCCAGGGGGGAATTTCCTTCCTCTCTAACCAGGAAGAAGAAGCTTTTGACATTCACACCGCCTTGCCAGCTTTGGGTATGGTGCTTCCATCATTCGACCGATTCTTCCCCAGTCAGTTCCCACACAGAATCTTTCCTCCACCCTGCCCTACTGGAAACCGCTTGCATGTCATTAGAGTAACCGTACCTGTAATTCATCCCAACAAGCTAAATAATCGTCCCTCATTACCTTCAAATCCCTGAAGTCACCTCCAATTTATTGAGCACTTCCTGTGTGCACAGCACTGTACTAAGTACTTTTTAGGGCATTTTAAAAATGCTTACCATGTGCCAGGCCCTTTACTAAGCACCAGGGTAGATATACGATTATCAGGTGGGACACACTCTGTGTCCCACATTGGTCAAACAGTATGAATCCTCATTTTACAGGTGAGGCAACTGAGGCACAGAAAAGTTAAGTGGCTTGCTGAAGGTCACAGCAGACAAGTGGCAGAACAGGGATGGTCAATCAATTGTATTTATTGAGCACTTACTGTATGCAGAGCACTGTACTAAGTGCTTGGGAGAGTAAAATATAATAGTTGATAGGCACGTTCCCTGCCTACAATGTGCTGACAATCTAGAGGGATCTTACAGAATAGCGGGATCTTACAGTCTAGAAGGATTAACACTCAGGTCCTTCTGGACTCCCAGGACCATGCTCTTTCCACTAGGCCATAACCAACAATTGTGGCCCATTTCAAGTCTTTTCCTCCATCAGGGCCAAAAATACCTTCTGGAAGTCAGGAGATATGGGTTCTAGTCCCAGCCTTGCCACTGGCCTGCTGAGTGACCTTGGGAGAGGGTTTTTTTTATGGTATTAAGGGGTTACTATGTGCCAGGCACTGTTCTAAGCGCTGGGGTAGATATGAGCTAGTCAGATTGGACAAAGTCCATGTTCTACATGGGGTCATAGTCTTAATCCCCATTTTATAGATGAGGTATCTGAGGCTCAAAGAAATTAAGTGACTTGCCCAAGGTCACATAGCAGACAAATGGCAGATCTGGGACTAGAAGTCTTTCCGATTCCCAGGGCCATGCTGTACTCACTAGGCCATGTTGCTTCTTAAGTCCCTTAAGGGAGAGTCCTTTAAATCTCTTTGTGCTTCAGTTCCATCATCCATAAAATGGGGATAAGATATGGCTCTCCCTGAGAGAAGACTCTAGGAAAGAATAGTATTCTACTTGGTTCCAAGGGTTTAAAAAATATTTGTTCTTTCATGCATCGTTGGAATCATTGAAAGGTTTGGTTTTTTCCCAAATCAGACTGACACTCTGACAACTTCTCTCTTGGTAACATAGTTCAAATCATATTGAAGCAGCATGGCAAGTCACCATTGCCATCTTCTAACCACTAGGATTTCTCCAAGCCTAGCAACCCCATCTTCTCAGACAGATGCCATATGGAAGCAGTGATGCCTAGTGGGTAGAGCACAGGCTGGAAAGTCAGAAGGACCTGGGTGCTAAACCCAGCTCTGCTACTTTCATTCATTCATTCAATCATATTTATTGAGCACTGTATTAAGTTCTTGGGAAATTACAATACAACAATAAACAGACACATGCCCTGCCCATGAACTTACATTCTAGAGGGGGAGACAGACATCAATATAAATAAATTACAGATATGTACATAAGTGCTGTGGGGCTGGGAGCGGGGAAGAACAAAGGGAGCAAGTCAAGAGTGATGCAGGAGGGAGTGGGAGAAGAGGAAAATGTGGGGCCTAGTCTGAGAAGGCTTCGTGGAGGAGATATGCCTTCAGTGAGGCTTTGAAGGGGGAGAGAGTAATTGCTTGTTGGATTTGAGGAGGGAGAGCATTCCAGGCCAGAGGCAGGATATGGGCTAGAGATTGGTGGCAAAACAGGTGAGATTGAGGCATAATAAGAAGGTTAGCACTAGAGAAATGAAGTGTGTGGGCTGCATTGCAGAAGGAGAGAAGCGAGGTGAGGTAGGAGGGGGCAAGGTGATTGAGTGCTTTAAAGCCAATGGTGAAGAGTTTTTTGTTTGATACAGAGGTGGATGGGCAACCACTGGAGTTTTTTGAGGAGTGGGGTGACATGTCCTGGATGTTTTTGTAGGAGAAAAACCCATTCCTTCTAGATTGTGAGCCTGTTGTGGGCAGGAATTGTCTCTATATGTTGCTGAATTCTACTTTCCAAGCACTTAGTCCTGTGCTCTGCACACAGTAAGCACTCAATAAATACGATTGAATGAATGGAAAAATGTTCCAGGCAGCAGAGTGAAGTATGGACTGGCATGGGGAGAGAGAGGAGGCTGGGAGGTCAGCAAGGAGGTTGATGCAGCAATCCGGGCAGGATAGGATGAGTGATTGTATTAACGTGGTAGCAGTTTGGATGGAGAGGAAAGGGTGGATTTTAGGGATGTTGTGAAACTGGAACTGATAGGATTTGGTGATGGATTGAATATGTGGGTTGAATGACAGAGAGGAGTCAAGGACAACACCACGGTTAGGGGCCTGTGAGACAGGAAGGATGGTGGTGCTGTCTACAGTGATGGGAAAGTGAGGGGGGCGGATAGGGTTTGGGTGGGAAGATAAGCAGTTCAGTTTTCGACATGTTGAGCTTGAGGTGAGAAGAGGACATCCAAGTAGCGATATCTTGAAGGCAAGAGGAAATGAGAGACTGCAGAGAGGGAGAGAGATCAGGGCTAGAGATTTAAATTTAGGTATTTGTCTGCTCTGTGACCTTGGGCAAGTCCTTTAACTTCTCTGTGCCTCAGTTACCCATTTCTAAAATGGGGATTCGAACCGTGAGTCCCATGTGGGATGTGAACGGCATCCAACCTGATTATCTTGTATCTACCTCAGTGCTTAATACAGTGCCTGGCACATGTTAAGTGCTCAACAAATACCATAAAAAACCTTTGTAATATTTCAACGGACAATTTATCCCACTGGTTCCAATTTCTTCCTTAGAAAATGCCAACCTCATTAGCTTGCCTCCTGCAAAGGATTTAAAGCTTAGTCCTGTCCTTCACCAGCTTTAATTTCCAAGTTTGTAAGAAGCTCATCCATCTGCGCCATTTTGTATAATTTCCTTAATGGCACAGGAGATTGCTTAGTATATTTGATAACTCTCCTTTTAAAAAAAATGGACACAAATTATTCTGAGCCTGGACTACCTTAAATTTAACTGTTTTGGCTCTCATTAAGGTAGCAATAAATGTAAAAAGAGGCAATATATGGAAAGTGAACATTTTAATAAATGAAGCAGACTTCCTTACTGTATATTGCATTTTGATGTTATGTAAAATAAATTTGCCTTTTTAACGGGGGAAAAAAAACAAAGCAGAAGGTCCCAGCAGAGCTGAATGTACTACAAAATTCTGAATGAACCTCCTAGGATTTCTTTTTAATCTGAATATTTAATAGTACTGGGTTGCAAAATTTGAATTATACTACTCTATTTTAATGGTTAGTCTGTTTAAAAAATACACAAGCTTAATTGTGACATACGAAAGTCCTTATTTAGGGTAGATTTCTAATTTGATTGCTGTCTGCCCTGCTGTGTAAATAGTCTCTTGGGCATGGATTTTTAAGAGTATGTGTGCTCCTTTCCATTTCACTGTATAACAATTCCTCCTTCCACAAACCCCCATCACCCACCCCCATCCTCTAAACAAGCCAAGAGCAGACAATGGATACATACTAATGGGGCTGTGTGCATACCATCTGTAAGAGCAGCTGCTCTCCTGCATCTGTACAATATGTTGGAACTGAGAGCTCCACTAATCTGCATAATAAGGAGAAGGCTTATCCCACTCTAGCTAATAATCACGAGCAATCGATGCACTTCATTCCCTTACTGGAGAACATGACAAACTTTATGTACCATGTTCCGTGGAGAGACACTGGTCAAGGGAAATGGGGGGGGGGGGGGCTCTCCATCCTCCTTGGAGCTAGATTTCATATTTGACATAATTCAGGAAAGCAAGAAACCATAGAGCTGTGATTTTTGTCCTCTCATTGAGTCATCTTAAAACATGCTATGAAATCCCGGGGAAAACAGTCAAATGGTGAGTTTGTCCATAATTAGATTTTCCAATGAGAATGGCTTTGGGGGCAGTTGTAGTATTGATCATTTTTTTTTACATTCTAAAGTGGCCCTATTGTGGTAATGAGGCAAAAGCTGATTTTTGTTTTGTTTAATTGTGATCTCTTCTGAGTCATTTGCTCTTCATTGATTTGGGGGGAATATAGGTATGTAATGCTGATAGCTTTGGTTTAAGTTGACTTAACACACATAAAAAATCCACTTGTGGAACATGCCACAAATATACATTAATTGTCATCTCCCAGTGAGTTTGATATATCCAGGCACCAAAAAGGGATTGAAATGCAGGCATTTCCCCTATCCCTAAATCTATTTTAATGTCTGCCTCCCCTTGTAGGCTGTGAGCTTCTTGTGGGCCAGGATGGCATCTACCAACTCCGTTGTGTTGTATTTTCCCAAGCACTTAGTACTGTGCTCTGCACACAGCAAGTGCTCAGTAAATACCGTTGATTAACTGATTGACTGAAAGAGCAATTCTATGTAGGTAAGGCCAACCTTATCCGTTGGTTCTAATGAGAAACAAAAAAGTGATGTGGGATATATGATATGTGATATGTGAAAGTGAAATGGCAGATTAGAAATAATCAAAAGCATTAAATTTCATTTCCATTTTTGATCCTAAATTTGAGCTTACGTCTGATTCATGGTGATAAGCAGTGACATTGGCAGTAGCTACGATGTCAGCTCTCTGGCAATACTCCAATGCTAAGGTAGCAAAAAAATCATCTTGGGAATTTCAAAGGTATGTGATTCTTTCAGAAATAATTCCGGCTCCATCACTTGTCTGCTTTGTGACTTTGGGCACGTCAATTTATCTGTGCCTCAATTGTCTCATCTGTAAAATGGGGATTGAGACTGTGAGCCCCACATGGGACAAGGGGCTGTGTCCAATCTGATTTGCTTGTATCCACCCCAGTGCTTAGTACAATGCCTGGCACATAGTAAGCATTTAACAAATACCATTATTATTATTATTACTATTACTACTACTAATAATAATAAATGCCAGCTTCACATGAATACAACTTGGTTCTTATGTGTTTTGCATTATCAGTTCAAGGTTAAAAGGTCTGCAGTTCAGTTCATAAACTGAGACTGTTATTTTACTGTAAATCAAACGTGATATGCCACCATTTATAATGTCTTGATTTAACAGTTTAGTCTATCTGTATCTTACTTTTCACTGGATAAAAAAAATATTTGCATAATTCAGATCTATAGTGACAGAGAGGGAGAGATAATTAATTTATGGAGATAGCGACTGATAGCTGAAGAAATAATTGTTTCAAATAGTAAACAAAGTGGGTTTGCTCAGCCTACATTTCAAACTTTTAATCACATCATTTTGCTAAATAAGATAGCACCTCCTAATGAGATTGAGTAGAAAATGTGTTCAAAGGAATTATTTTCAGCTAAAATCAATATCTATGGGCAGAGCCAGCAATACAAAGACCTGACAACTCTGGGCAATGATTTTAGTCAAAGCTTTTGAAGTCTTACTGCGGTGTCAAGGAAAACAGAAAAAGTACACGTGCTCTCACTCATCTTTGCTGACCTGTCCCCATAGCAGTGCAATTAAATAAAAAGGAGGACACCAGATGAGATTACTGGACCATTTCCAGCTTCCTCACTGTTCAGGTCTCACTCTCTTGTAGGTCAAAATAACTACAAATACATTACAAAATTTGATTGGAGTGGAAGTATCTTTTCTTCCCTTGAATGGCTCCCAAGGACCAGAGAGTAATTGCATGAGAGTCCCTCAAATTAAACTTACTGTGACACTCAGCACTCTATCCCATAGTGAGCCCCATGTGGGACAGGGACTGTTTCTGGCCTGATTACTTTTTATTTACCCCAGTGCTTAGTACAGTGCTTGATCCATAGTAAGTACTTCCCAAATACCACACTTATTATTAGGAAGCATTCTTGCAAGAACTTGCTATCAGAATAGTATAACTCCACTAGAAGGTAGAGCAGTGTCCCTGGGGGCAAGACACCAAAGGTGTTGAGGAAAATGCATGAGGAGCATCGCTGAAGTAAACAGGAGATGAAGTGAAATTTTTGGTGAACAAGGTCTATAAGGTCATTGTGCGAAGACTGTAAGCTCCTTGTGGGTAAGGATGGTGTCTACCAACTCAAGTAAATTGTACTTTCCCAAGGGCTTAGTACAGTGTATTCTAAAGAGTAAGTGCTCAATAAATATCATTGAATGATATATGGCTAAAAAATCTGAAGACTTGACACTCCATCTTGCATTGTTTACAGACAAGGATAACAAGGATAAAGTCTCGTTGTGCTAATAGGTTTGCCCTATATGGGTCTATTTGTGCTTCCGAGTATGCTTCTTGGCATCCTAATCGTCACGAAGTCTTTCATCTAGGAGCTCAACGCCTCTCCCAATTTCTTCTATCCAGGCTGATTTGTCCACTGAAGTAACCTCCTAACTGTCCTCTGCTACATGACATTATTTGAAACTGAACTTTCATGTCTTCAGGAAATGTGTCTACCAACTCTGTTGTATTGCACTTTCCCAAGCGATTAGTTCAGTGCTCTGCTCACAGTAAGTGCTTTATAAATATCACTGAGTGATTGATTCAAGTGCCTTTTTCTGCCTCCTGGACTTGTATATGTTCCCTTGGGTAGCCTACAGAGACAAGGAGGAGAGAGAAAGACATAGACAGAGAGAGAGAAAGGGGGGATAAAGACAGAGGATAGGTAGAAAGAGAAATAGAAACTCTTGCTGACTCTCGCTCTCATCCCTTTTACACACCCTATCACACACATCCTTTCTCTCTCTCAGACCCACATTCACATACATTTTCTCTCTCACCCTCTGCTATGCATCTAACTGTGGGCCCCAAGCTTTGTCTTCTTGAGTTGTGGGGTTTGGTTCATGAAAACCCTTCTGGTAGGCAAAACCACAGTTCGCAAGACCAGAGACTCTTGTGGGTAGGGAGTCTGCAGTTTTGGTTGGATGAAATTCAAGAAGTTTTTGTGATGGCCTAAAGGAAGCATTCCAAGCCTGCACTAAAGATGATTAATGCAAATAATAAAGAACTATACAGTGTGTTGAAATCATTTTTACTTACCTCTAAAACTGTTGGGTGGTTTTAATACAAGTTCAAGAGAAATTACAAACACTTCACTGTTAAGGAAGTTTCAGGGGTAGTTTGAAGTCCACTGTGCAATGATAATGAACTCCAGAGACAGTCACAATGATGATGGTTGGTGCAAGAAGGAAAAGGCATAGTAGATTTATTGGGTTTCCTACTCTTTAGGTCAAATGATGATGAGGTAGGAGAACTGACATTAGTTACTGAAGCAATGGCTGTGGGTTGAGGAGTGGTAAAGGTGGGTCTTTAAAGATGCTAACAATGGATGCCTGGCTGTTTCATTTTCTTCTGAAGATCTTTCAAGACCTTGAATGACATCATGAGTCTTCCAGGTCCAGCTTGTACTTCAAGCTTCTTTCTATCAAAGAATCCACTTCAGCGACTAAGTCACAGCACTTATGTACACATCTATAAACTATAAATTATGTATTTAATGTCTATCTCCCCCTCTAGACTGTAAGCTCGTTCTGAGCAGGGAACATATCTACCAACTCTGTTGAATTGTACACTCACAAGTGCCTGTACATTGTTTTGCATACAGTAAACACTCAATAAATACCATTGATGATGATGATGATGATGATGCTAAGCTGGTAAGCATATTGCTCCTAGTAGGGGCCTCTTAAGAGTGGCAAGATTTATCTCTGGCCATGCCACCTTCTTTTCATCCTCTCCTAGGTGGATTTGACAGACACTTCCAGGCATTCTCAGTTGACTCCTTTGCTTAGTAATCAAGTAGTTCTTCCCACTTCATTGGTTTCTAGGACCTCCAACTGCTGTATGACCTTGGGCAAGTTGCTTCACTTCTCTGGGCCTCAGTTACTCCATCTGTGAAATGGGGACTGTGTACAAACTGATTAGCTTGTATCTACCCCAGTGCTCAGAACAGTGCTTGGCACATAGTAAGTGCTTTACAAGTACTATTATTATTATTATTATTAATAATAATAACTTCTCACCCCTGCTTACCTATGTGTTGGATCTTGGCCCTCCATGGTGAGGGTAGTCTGTGGGAATCATTCTGGTGATTTCCCCACCCTGTGTGGGATGGCAGCCATGGCAACAGGATACCCTGTAAGCTTGGCTCATCCATTAGCTGTAGCTGATTCTCCCAGACAGAAACCTCCTGTACATACAATCAATCATATTTATTGAGCGCTTAGTGGGTAGTTGACTATTGAAAAGCAGTTTAATTGGTATGATTCCCAGATTTAGTTGAATCTGGGTTCCAACACTTGCCTGCTTTGTGACCTTGGGAAAATCACTTCACTGCCTCTGTGCCTCAGTTTCCTCTTCTGTAAAATGGGGATTCAATTACCTTTTCTCCCTCCTGCTTAGACTGTGAGTCCCATGTGGGACAGGGATAGTGCCCAATCTAATTACCTTATATCTACTTGAGTGCTTATTACAGTGCTTGGCATATAGTTAGAATTTAACAATTATTACTACTATTATTATTATCTGGCCCCCAGATGGTTGCCCTAGGGACTTGGGTCCATAGATCAGAAATCTCCTCCAACTATGATCTCTCCAAATTTGGTGTGATTTCCCTATAGGGGGACCAATGGGAATAGCCTTTGAGCCCCTCTAAGCCACATACACACACAAAATTAATAATTAAACACTACCTATTCTCCACGATACTGCAGGGCATATACAGACAATTAGTTCTGATCAATCCTCATTCCCCCAGGCCTCACAATCTAAGTAATATAAAATCCAAAGACCAGTGATCCTCCGATTCGAAACACAAGGAAGCCTCCTTCATAAACCTCCCCTATCCTAAATCCACACCCAGATATTTTCAGATGCCCCACCACCCACACCCATTTCTAAAAGAGGTTCTAAAGGGTAGCAGGAGTTGCTAATCCAACAACGTCTTAAACTCACACACATACAGTCTCCTCCACCCAGTGGACAAGTCTGTTTGGGAAGGAAATGGAATCTCAAGGAGATTCTAAAATTGGGAACACAAGTGATTCTCTCTAAGACATCACCTATACTCCTACCTCATCTAATGGAGAAGAATGGATAATGGACTAATCCACAACAGATAGACCATGGTGAAGAACCTTATCCAAACTTCCTCATTGTCTACTCGGCTGGAAGCCGTGACACTCGGAGATTAACTCCTTGGAATTTATTTCCTTGCCAGTGGTGGGAACCATTGACCAGGAACCATGAAAGGGTACCTGCCTCTTCCTGATGGCCCAGTGACCAGTGGTGAAACCACAACCCCACCAAATGAGCCAGCAGGAATTCCCTCTGAGGTGGCAACTGGTGTACCTTTATTTTCACAGTACAACTGCACAACTACAACAAATAACATTTTCTTACAGGAGTTTGATCCACAAGGTGATGTTAGGATGTTGTCAATTTCTGTTTAATTCCTTCTGTGGGATTAAAGCTTCTGAGAGTAGGGAACTATGTTATAGTCTTTCTTCCATCTTTCAACCCCTTGGTGTAGACTGTTGTGGGCAGGAATGTGTCTACCAATTCTGTTATAACTGTACTCTTCCAAGTGCTTAGTACAGTTCTCTGCAAACACTAAGGGATCAGTAAATAAGATTGATTTCTTTCCATCCTTTTCCTTCGCTCCTCCCTTCTCTTGTCCTTCCCTCCCTGGGAAGATTAGATTCTGGAAGGTAGGTAGCATTGCGTACACTGGAGTCAAGTAGGAAATCTGAGATCTAATCCTGACTCTGCCACTTACTGGGTTACTTTTGTCATGAACTTCTACCTCTTCATGCCTTAGATTCTTCTACAAAATGGGGCAAGTACCTACCTACCTCATATCATCAAAATGTTGTAATAATAATAATAATGGCATTTATTAAGTGCTTACTATGTGCAAAGCACTGTTCTAAGTGCTGGGGAGGTTACAAGGAGATCAGGTTGTCCCACGGGGGTCTCACAGTCCTAATCCCCATTTTACAGATGAGGTAACTGAGGCACAGAGAAGTTAAGTGACTTGCCCAAAGTCACACAGCTGACAATTGGCAGAGTTGGGATTTGAACCCATGACCTCTGACTCCAAAGCCCGTGCTCTTTCCACTAAGCCACACTGCTTCTCATTGTAGAACAATGAATCATATTTGACGCTCTTTATTTTCTTTAATGCTTTATTATTGACACTTTTTTGGGCTAGCAAAGTCTTAACTTAGAGGGACATTTCAAAAATAATGATTAGAATCTTCCCATCTTAAACTGCAAACACAAGTATTTAATCAGTTTTAGTTTATTACATTCCTAAACAGCTCTCCAAATGATAGTATCCTAAGTGCCACTTAAGGAAAAGAGAAAGCTCTTTGGGTGAGTTGAGAACTCGCCCACATGTAGTGGAGTTTAAGTTAGAAGCTTTTAGTTGACTAAGTTCCATTTGCTCTTGGCAGAATGAGAAGAATGAAAAAGTTTAAAGGCTCTGGAGTCTTTTATAAGCCACTTTAGTCATCTGTCTATACAAAACTATTCTAGGATGAGTTAAGTGTAAGTGAATCAGAAACAGGTGCAGAACATACTCCTTAAAGCAAAGGTTTTCAAATAGAAGCCAAATGTGGTTGGAAAAAAAAAGTTTGAGATTTGCTTAGCACACAAGGTTAAGAAGCAGTTGCTGAACCCAAAACATACTGAATTTGACTATTTTTTCTTGCCAAAGAAATGAAGTTTTTGGGTTGGAAACTTTTTGTTTTGTTTCGTTTTTACTAAAATATGTTTATGGGTCCAAGATTTTTTTTGACCTCAATTTCTGGGTTCTTGGTATAGGTTAATTTTAGTATGACCCGCATGTTTTCTGGAGTGCAAATGTAATATTGTATAACTTATGCTTCTAGAAGGCAAGGGCAGGGTCTCTTTGATTTAATTTTGTAAAGAGTCTTACCCAGTGGCCCGAGGGGACTCATCAGAATAAATAATATTTCCTAAATTCGATTGATGTTCCGTGTGTAATGATGGCATATAGCTCTAATTCTATTTATTCTGACGGTTTTGACACCTGTCTACATGTTTTGTTTTGTTGTCTGTCTCCCCCTTCTAGACTGTGAGCCCGTTGTTGGGTAGGGACCATCTCTATATGTTGCTGACTTGTACTTCCCAAGCACTTAGTACAGTGCTCTGCACACAGTAAGCGCTCAATAAATACGATTGATTGAATGAATGAATGTGTAGCATGGACCCCTGGTGGCCTAGTGGATAGAGCATGGTCCAGGGAGTCAGAGGTCATGGGTTCCAATTCTGGCTCCACCACTTTTCAGCTCTGCCTCAGTTCCTTCATCTGTGAAATGGGGATTAAGACTGTGCACCCTATGTGGGCAGGGACTGTGTCCAACCTGATTGTCTTGTATCTACTCCAGCACCTAGTACAATGCCTGACAAATACCATTACTATTTTTATTATTAATATTTACTAAGCACCAATTTCTTCATGGCCCTACCCAGACCTGGGTAGCAGTGGAGGAGGTTGAAATCTAATCTCCCAACAAAGGGGTGTCTGTGCCATCCCACTTCCCCAGCCCTGAGTGGATTCTACCAGGAAGAGAATGGGTTTGGGAGTAGAATATTGATTGAATAGGCTCTCAATAACTACCATTGATTGATTGACTAATAACTTTTCAGAATCCCCATTTACTCATCCCTAAAATGGGGATTATAATACCTGCCTCTTCCTACCTCTCAGACATGTGAAAATAAAATGAAGCCAAGTAAAAGAGCTTTGGAAAAATGAAAGTGCTATACAAATTAACATTTTTATTATTACAACTTCCATCACTACTACTACCATGACAACTAATGGTACTTGTTAAGCACTTACTATGTGCCAAGCACTGTACTAAGCTCTGGGGTAGATAACAAGATAATCAGGACCTACATGGGGCTCACAGTCTAAGTAGGAGGGAGAACAGGTATTGAATCCCCATTTTGCAGATGAGGGAACTGAAGCATGGAGAAGTGAAGTGACTTACCCAAGTTCGTACAGCAGGTACTCAGGCAGAGCCAGAATTAGAACTCAGGTCCTGCAGAGAATCTAGGGGATGTACACTTTAGGAATAGGAAAAGATGATTGTGTGATCTGTTGGCCTGAACTTAAACTCTTGTAAGGCACAGAAAAGCCCACGGTCATGGTAACCCTCAAAATAGCTTTGCATTGTGGTTTGGTCGGTGCAAAAATGGTTACCTGATTTAGAAACAGATTCTGTAGATATGGATGGTAGGGTTACTAACCAAAGTGGTGTGACCTCCCTACAAGCCCTAACTTGAAACCCAGTGGGAACTCGTGCACCTAACACCTCCTTTCGACTTGTTTTTTTCTCTGCCCGGCTTCTTGACACTGGGTTCTAACCTCTGCTCAGCCAACGCAAGCCATAGTAGATAGTAGGGGGACCGAGATCTACTTGTAATAAAAACCTGATTAGGAGACATCAGTCCCTATCAGAGCTCTCCTGCTCTTTTCCTGCTCTAAATGTATGCAGATGGGTGACTTTTTTTTGTTAACGATAGCAGCTCACCTACTCTAAGGCAAACAGCATTGTAGGTGGTGAAAGAGCCCCTCATGCCTTAATCAGACTCTACCTTTCTAGTGCAGGGCATTTCAAGGATCTGCCCTGCTTCCCAACACATTGTTTTTGCTGTCTGGCAGTTTATAAAGCAGGGGAAAGCCCCAGAGGGGCTGCAATGGTGGGAAGATTTAGAAATTGTAAAGGAGTCCTTCATCTTCTTTGTCATTGTTCCTCCAGCCTCTCTGCCATATTTAGAAATTGTAAAGGAGTCCTTCATCTTCTTTGTCATTGTTCCTCCAGCCTCTCTGCCATGAAGGCTCTCTTGAGGTCTTTCTACAATGGAGCTAGCTTTCCTCCTTCTAACTGTCACTTAAGTGCTACTATTCCCAGGTGTCCATTCCACCCTCTTTTTACCAATTGACTCTTGTAGCAGATGGTAAGAATGGCCCAGCATATATTTTCAGAATCAATTTTAAAAGCGAATGCATTCACACACATACACCCACAAAAGTATCTTACTGCTGACTTGATGCTTGTTGCACCTGGAACACTAATTGTTGCTTAATGGCAGTGACACCGTTGGGAGTAATTTAGATAGAAAGTCAATGAATTCTTCCAGAGAGACACTGGAGGAAAGAGTGACCTTCTCTTGGGAGGCAGTATGGTCTAGTGGGAAGAGCACGACGCTTAGAAGTCAGTAGAGCCATGCACTAGACTCAGCTGTCGCTGACCTACTGTATGATCTTGGGCAAGTTGCTTATCTTCTCTGGGCCTCAGTTTCCTCACCTGCATAGTGGGGATGAGCTTGTGAGCCCCATGAGGGACAGGAACTATGTCCAATCCCCAAAACTTGTGTCAACCCCAGCATTTAGCACTTAGGAAGCCCTTAATAAATACCGTAATGATGATGGGGCTCATTAAACATGTTCATTGGATTGGGTAAAGCATGGGCCTGGGTGTCAGAAGGAGCTGGGTTCTAATTCTGGTTCTTCTACTTGTCTGCTGTGTGACCTTGGACAAGTCACTTCACTTCTCTGTGCCTCAGTTCTCTCATCTGTAAAATGGGGATTAAGACTGAGAGCCTCATGTGGGAAAGAATGTATCTAACCCGATTTGCTTGTATCTACCCCAGAGCTTAGAAAGGTGCCTGGCACATAGTAAATGCTTAACATATCATAATAATAGTAATTACTATTATTATTATTATATCCCACATGGGATACACAGTCTTAATTCCTCATTTTACAGATAGGGCAACTGAAGCCCAGAGAAGTTAACTGACATACCCAAGGTCACACAGCAGTCAATAGCAAAGCTAGGATTAGAACCCAGGTCTGACTCCAGGCTCATGCTGTTACCATTAGATCATGCTCTGTTTACCTCTCTGTAGCCCTTTGCAAATGCTTAATTTGTAATGAAAGTGGAGCAGGGGCTTGCAGAATATGTACTAAATCAATCAGCCAATATTATTTTTTGAACACATACTGGGTTCAGAGCCCTGAGCTATGAACTTGGGAGAGTATACTAAAGGTGAAAAATTTGGTGCTTGATTTCAAGGAACTTAATCTGACAAGGGAGATAGAAAAATGTTTCCACTGTCTCACACTTTTAAGAACAATTAAAAGTAGGATTAACATTTCTTAATCAATTTAAGAACTTGAACTGTAGAAGCAGTGCGGTCTTTAGTGAAAAGAGCACAGAACTGGGAGTCAAAGGACCTGGGTTCTAATCCTAGCTTTGCCATTGACTGCTGTCTGACCTTGGGTAAATCACTTAACTTCTCTGTGCTTCAGTTTCCTCATCTGTAAATCGAGGAATTAAGACTGTGCATCCCATGGGAGCATAATAATAATGATGATAATAATAATATTAGAGAAGCAGTGTGGCTCAGTGGAAAGAGCCCGGGCTTGGGAGTCAGAGGTCATGGGTTTGAATCCCGGCTCTGCCACTTGTCTGCTGTGTGACCTTGGGCAAGTCACGTAACTTCTCTGAGCCTCAGTTCCCTCATCTGTAAAATGGGGATTAAGACTGTGAGCCCACGTGGGACAACCTGATCACCTTGTATCCCCCCCAGCGCTTAGAACAGTGCTTTGCACATAGTAAGCACTTAAAAAATGCCATTATTATTATTATTATTATTAATTATGGTATTTTTCAAGTGCTTACTATGTCCCAGGCACTGTACTGAGCTCTGGGGTGGATACAAGCAAATTGCGTTGGAAACAGTCCCTGTCCCACATGAGTCTCAGTCCCACATGAAACTCAGTCTCTGAGTTTCTAAGTCTCAGTCAATCCCCATTTTACAGATGAGGTAACTAAGGCACAGAAAAGTAAAGTGACTTGCCAGTGCCACAAAGAAGACAAGTGCAAAACCAGAATTAGAACCCATTGTCTTCTGACTCCTGGGCCCATTCTCTAACCACTGTGCCATGCTGCTTCTTATGTCCAACCTGATTAGATTGTATCTACCCCAGTGCTTAGTACAGTGCCTGGAACATAGTAAGCACTCAACAAATACTATTAAAAAAAACCCTGGAATGCTTCAGTTTTAAAATATATAAACCAATCAACCTCCTAGAACCTCAACCTTAATATTGTAACTATTTTACCAAGGCTTGAATCACAAGGGGTATCATACACAGAAATGAAGTGAGCTCTCTCCAGGGACAGTTTCACTGCAGCTTGGTACCTTTTGGATAATGAGGTAAAATGAAATTCCTGCAAGCAGGATTTCAGAAGATGCATATCTTAAAACCCCAATGAATCCCTGAAAGACCTGCATAGCTTATTCAGCTTTTTCAAATCCAGGTAGTATTGTTGCACAGGAGTTGGAGAAATTGGCATACAGCTATTGTGTCAGAGTTTTGTTACCGAAATTGAGAAGATGGCAGCAGGAGTGTTTGAGCTCTTTTTATGAGCTGGAGGCTACTAGTAACAATAATAAAAAATTATTATCATGGTATCTGTTAGGTGTTTATTATGTGCCAAGCCCTGTGCTAAGTGCTGAGGTAGATACAAATAGATCAGCCGTAGGCCTTGTCTCACATGGGTCTCACAGTCTAAGGGGGAGAGAGAGCAGATATTTAATCTCCATTTTGCCGATGAAGAAACTGAAGCACAGGGAAGTTTAGTGACTTGCCCAAGGTCCCACAGAAGACAAAAGGCAAAGCAGGGATTAGAACCTAAATTGCCTGACTCCCACTAGGCCACATTGTTTCTGATACATCCAAATCTGTTTCTTTCCCATGCATTGGTGGCGGAGGTGGGAAATAAATTTGTTAGTGATTTTTCCTAGAGCACAGGAACTTCTGGAATTGTATGTTTGGAGTAATTACTCAGAGGAATAAACCTGTGAGCCTGTCTCATTCTCCATTACAAATCAAGGGTTAGCTCTTCCAGACTTCCCATGACCTTCTACAATGCTCCCCCATTCAAAGATCCATTATTCCAGCTGTACAGTTCACTGAAGCTAAGGAGTAAGAAGATTTGAACTTTCACTCGAAGCCTGTCATGGATTCGCTGTGTGGTCTTAGGAAAACCACAACCTCTCACTTCTGGAGTTTCCTACATGTACAGATAAGAAAAAAACCCACCTTATTCTTTTGCCAGCCTCAAGGGGATGCTGGAAAGTGCTTTGAGTTCCTTGGAATAAAGTTCCTCTAATATTTGAGAGGATACTATTATCATTTTTTCACTACAGTTTTCTGAAGGAAGTTGGATCAGGATAGAGATATAGGGTGGGGGTGGGGAAGAGAAATTTCAGCATATCTCTGGTGAAGTTTTCCAAGAAATATTCATCTTCCACGACATCACTTGTTATTTGTGTCAGAGTGACAATGATCTTTAAATTGTCCAGATACCCCTTTAGGGAAGTATTTATATAGCACTTGGGTCACATTCATTCTAATTATTCAACATTGCAGGCATTAGGTGAAGGATTGTTCAGGAGTTGATGCCTGGGAAATTAGCCATTAAATCAAAAAAGTAGTAGGAAATAAGCAGCTTTTATTAATTATTTAATTTGTAGCCATTTCACTTTTGACACCTGGTCTAAGAGTGCAGTAATAGGTGCTTGAAAATGACCCTAACAGATGTTCAAACTCATTTTCAAACCCAACTTATCTTCAAAGCAGACAAATACAGCCTGCTGCAACCTCTTTTTGATCAGTGTCAGAGAAGGATTTCCAGTTACTGATTTGTCCCTTCTTCTCTCTTCCCTGGAGTGGAATTTGGTAACCATGGACTACTGACTAATCACAGGTATTTGAGGGTGGGGCAGGAGGACAGACCACCTCTCAGACAACCAGAACCCAAACCAAAGAGGGCTTTATAGGTCTAGATCAATGCCTTTATGTAATCACTATCTTATTCTTCCCTGTATATCTGGTATACATTGTATCCTTCTACACACTGTGGTGGTGGTGCAATCTGGGGCAATCCATTAATTATCCATAAATTGGAGTAATAAATATAAAAATCAATCAGTGGTATCTCATTAATCCTGGGTCTAAAATTTAAGTAACCCAACCTGCTTCTTTAGAAACCCGAGTCAGTCCACCCTTTGAGCTCTGTGATTTCACCTGTGTCATTTTTGCTCTCTGCTTTGGTCAAGTGTAAAGAAGTCATCTCATGGCCCTGTCTCTGCTAGTATTGCACCTCTCCTGATTTTCTGTGGATAACAGTTTGAGAAATTGTGGATAACATGTTATGGCCTAGTGGAAAGGACTGGGGCCTGGGAATCAGTAGGTCCTAGTTTCTAATCCCAGCTCTGCCAGTTGTCTGCTGTTTGACTTTGGGCAAGTCGCTTAACTTCTCTGTGCCTCATTTACCTCATCTGTAAAATAGGGATGAAGACTGTGAGCCCTATGTGGAATGGGGACTGTGTCCAACCTGATTTACTTGCATCCACCCTAACTCTTAGAACAGTGCCTGTTAAATATCACCCAACAAATACTATTATTATTACAATTATTGTTTTTCTTATTATTTATGTGCCTCAGTTATCTCAACTGTAAAATGGAGATTAAAACTGTGAGCCTCATGTGGGAGTGGTAGGTGCTTAACTTGATTATTTTGTATCTATCCCAGTACACAGTACAGTGCCTTAACACCTTAAAAAAAACAAAACAGTTTCGGGCCTGCCTCACCTAGGTTCAACCCACACTGTCTATGTGATCACGAGAAACTAGCAATTTCAAACAAGGTTCAAGTGTATCCCTATTTGAGTAAGTGCCTAGTGCAAAAACATAGTAAATCGACCCCTTTTCTGCTGAGCGGCTTATTCATTTTCCTGTTGATTGGGTGAGTGGCTTATCTCTGAGACAGAGAACACTGATTTTGTTAGGGGTTGTGGCTGTCAGAGGGACAGACTGAAGGAAGTGTCTGGGCCGGGAGTTTCAAAACCACCGTGTTTTATTTGAAATGATTACTGTGCAGTTCTGGTATTTTGAAAAAAATGGAAAATGTTCTTTCTATACTAGAAAGCAAAAAAAAAAAGCATCTTCATGGGATGTAAGCTTTTCTTTGACTCTGATTCTGTTAATTCGTGCCCTTTGTCACATTTTTAAGGTGTGTTTCACACATGTTGTTTGATCCGATTTAAACACCAGACTTCTAACAACTCCTTTGGACGTGTGGTAACTGTCTTTGCAAAACTATCTCTCCAGGCAGAAAAAACTCAAATAGACTGCAATATAAATTATGGTTGCCGAAAAGGAAAAGAAAATCTCTTCTCTTTCCCTTTTATGTTTTCTCGAAATCACCAAAGTCTGGGTGAAAATTTACATGCAGGTGCTCTGTGGGCCAAATAAAAATTCCTAATGTTTACTCTCATTTTTGTAAACTATATGACAAAATGTTACTTACCATACGAAACTTACCATACGATCTGGTATCACTTTGCCAGCAGCAATCCTTTTCACGATTGTAAGGTACACAGTGTAGAATTATACATTCCAGGAGGAGGCTGGCTATGCTTTCATATTTCCCTGAGCTATGGAATTTGTTATCTCAGAAAACCTATGCTAATGAATTGGACGCAGAGTGATTTAGCCGTAAATTGTATTTTATATGCTGAACGTGTCATTGTCCTTGTTCAAATGATTCGGCTGCTAATGGGGATCTTTCTCTGCAGGCTCTGGCTGACTTTCGGGGGCTGGCTGGGGGTGGGGACTTGGGTGGGAGCATGGTCAGTGGAGGGGAAGAAGGGCAGGAGCAGGGAGGGGACAGAGGGAGGTGGGCAGAGGAAAGGGTAGAGGGAAGGGTAGGGGAAGGGAGGCCGGGGAGGAGTAGAGAGAAGAGTGTGTGGAGGAGTAATAATAATAATGATGGTATTTGTGAAGCGCTTACTACGTACCGAGCACTGTTCTAAGCACTGGTGTAGGTGCAAGAAGCACCGAGAACTTGTGATGAGGTGGCCGAGTGGTTAAGGCGCTGGACTGCTAATCCCTTGTGCTCTGCACACGTGGGTTCGAATCCCACCCTCGTCGTGACTATTAAGCGCTTAGTACAGTGCTCTGCACACAGTAAGCGCTCAGTAAATGCGATTGTCCTCTCCCCCTCGTCCCCCTCTCCATCCCCCATCAATCAATCAATCAATCGTATTTATTGAGCGCTTACTATGTGCAGAGCACTGTACTAAGCGCTTGGGAAGTACAAATTGGCAACACATAGAGACAGTCCCTACCCAACAGTGGGCTCACAGTCTAAAAGGGGGAGACAGAGAACAGAACCAAACATACCAACAAAATAAAATAAATAAATCTTACCTCCTTCCCCACAGCACCTATATATATGTTTGTACATATTTATTACTCTATTTATTTATTTATTTTACTTGTACATAGCTATTCTATTTATTTTTATTTTGTTAGTATGTTTGGTTTTGTTCTCTGTCTCCCCCTTTTAGACTGTGAGCCCACTGTTGGGTAGGGACTGTATATGTTGCCAACTTGTACTTCCCAAGCGCTTAGTACAGTGCTCTGCACATAGTAAGCGCTCAATAAATACGATTGATGATGATGATTGGATGAATGAGAGAAGCAGCGTGGCTCAGAGGAAAGAACACGGGTTTGGGAATCAGAGGTCATGGGTTCTAATCCCTGCTCTGCCACTTGTCAGATGTGTGACTTTGGGCAAGTTACTTCACTTCCTGGGCCTTGTAAAATGGGGATTAAGACTGTGAGCCCCACGTGGGACAACCTGATTACCTTGTATTCCCCCCGCCCCCCCCAATGCTTAGAACAATGCTTGGCACATAGTAAGCCCTTAATAAATACCATTATTTGTTAATCAGGTTGTCCCACATGGGGCTCACAGTCTTCATCCCCATTTTACAGATGAGGTAACAGGCACAGAGAAGTTAAGTGGCTTGCCCAAGGTCACACAGCCGACAAGTGGCGGAGCAGGGATTAGAACCCACAACCTCTGATAACCAAACCTGTGCTTTTTCCACTGCGCCATGCTGCCTCTCGGGAAAGGGTGGGTGAGGAGGAGTATTCATTCATTCAATCGTATTTATTGAGATCTTATTGTGGGTACAGCACCTTACTAAGCGCTTGGAAAGTACAATTCGGCAAGATAGAGACAATCCTTACCCAACAACGGGCTCATGGTCTAGAAGGGGGAGAAAGACAATAAAGCAAAACAAGTAGACAGGCAACAATAGTGTCAAAATAGATCAATAGAATTATAGCATATACACATTAATACAATAGAATAATAAATATGTACAAATATACACAAGTGCTGTGGTGCGGGGAGGAGGGGTAGGGCAGAGGGAGGGAGTCGGGCAATGGGGAGGGGAGGAGGAGCAGAGGAAAAGGGGGTTCGGTCCGGGAAGGCCTCCTGGAGAAGGTGAGCTCTCAGTAATAATAATAATGTTGGTATTTGTTAAGCGCTTACTATGTGCCAAGCACTGTTCTAAGCGCTGGGGGTAGATACAAGGTAATCAGGTTGTCCCCCGTGGGGCTCACAGTCTTCATCCCCATTTTACAGATGAGGGAACTGAGGCCCAGAGAAGTGAAGTGACTTGCCCAGAGTCACACAGCTGACACGTGGCAGAGCCGGGATTTGAACCCACGACCTCTGACTCCAAAGCCCATGCTCTTTCCACTGAGCTACGCTGCTTTGAAGGGGGGAAGAGAGCTAGTTTGGCGGATGTGAGGGGGGAGGGCATTCCAGGCCAGAGGTAGGACGTGGGTCAGGGGAGGAAGGGTGGGGAGGAGGAGGAGGGGAGAGGAAGGGAGGGAGGATGTGAGAGGGAGAGAGGCAGGCCTGCAGGCCGAGGAGGATTAGAGAGGAAAGGAGGAGACGTGGGGAGAGAGAGGCCCCTTATTTCAGTGCACGTGAAAAAAACCCTCGTGCTTTCATTTTTCTAACATCAAGCCTCCTCAGACTCGCAGCTGAAACTGCCTGAGGCAGGGGACGGGTCCTGGCACAACTTCTGTATTCCAGCTCTTAGCACAGTGCCTGGCACATAGTAAGCACTTAAGAAATACTATTGTTATTATTATTATTATATTAATAATGGTTAGACCAGGGAAAGTCTTGTGGAGCAAGGGGCTAGACGAGAAGGTGATTTCAGGGGAAAGAAGAGTTCTAGGAGCTAGATTTGGCCTCCAGTCATTGCCCTGCCATTGTTTTGATTCAGGACCACTGCCATTCACTAAATAACTATTATCTGTGCTGGCTGCCGCATAAAAAGGTTGGGTAAGATGGTCTTCAAGGACTATACACTCTAACACACTGCTGACATAGGCAGACACGTTGAGGACAGTCAACCCGATACATTTTTAAACAAATGCACAAGTAGACTTATGGACAAAGGTTAGTACATTGTCGGGGCGGGGCGGGGCTAAGGGGAGAGAGCATAACAGCTAAAAGTTTATTATAGGATGGGTTGCTGGGAGATAAATGTTTCTCTTCCAGTTAATGGGGCTGAAACGGCATGTGAGTTGTTGCCTTTCCACAATGCAGTCGCGTGGCTCGGTGGAAAGAGCACGGGCTTTGGAGTCAGAGGTCATGGGTTCAAATCTTGGCTCCACCAATTGTAAACTGTGTGACTTTGGGCAAGTCACTTAACTTCTCTGTGCCTCAGTTCCCTCATCTGTAAAATGGAGATTAAGACTGTGAGCCCCCCGTGGGACAACCTGATCACCCTGTACCCCCCAGCAATTAGAACAGTGCTTTGCACATAGTAAGCGCTTAACAAATACTATTATTATTATTATCTGTCAATTTTACAGCAGCAAACTTACAAGGTGTAGTATGGGACAGTTTAGGCTCACAGTAGTTGCTCAGGACCGAGGATTTTTTGCTGTTGCTCAGGTAAGCAATTTTTTTTTTAAACATGCCAGCCTTCCCTTGGACATCCTTCAGCCTCTAGCCCTCACTGGTCTGACCCGCTTTTAAATTTGTGGGTCTTTTCCCACATCCTTGGGGAGTCCTTACTCTTCCAGAAGTTCCATGATAAAACGCCCATCTTGAAGGGTCTCTTCCCTTCCCAGGTTCCCTAAATCTGTGCAGAAGCAGAGATGGGGCCGGGAAAAGAAGGGGGTCTCGTGGCTTCAGGGCTCGGGGTTTCTGGATGAGACAGGTGAAGTCGAAGTGAACTGGTGTTGGGAGAAGGGATCTACATATGCAGAACAGCAAGCATTTCTGTCGTAATTCAAATTTAATGACTTTTCTAGCCCAGGGGGACCTGCATAGGGCCCGGGGCATTGGGAAGGTGGGTGGAGACTGTGCTGGAGCTGCAAAGAGGGAAATGGAAAGAATTTGAAGCATTGGACTGGGAGTTCTTATCCCTACTCTGCCACTTGTGTGACGTTGGGCAAGTCACTTCACTTATCTGTGTCTCAGTTCCCTCTTCTGTAAAATGGGGATTGAGACTGTGAGTCCCAAGTGGGACAGGGACTGTGTCCAACCCGATTTGGTTGTATTCACCCCAATGCTTAGTACACTGCTTGGCTCATAGTAAGCGCTTAACAAATACCAACATTATGATTATTTATGTGGATTATGCGGGATGGCTGGAGGCTGAGGGTGCTGGGAGATTAAATTTGCACTGTGGAAAGCCAGACAAATTCTGGGTGGGTAAGGGAGCTTTACCCAGATCAACTGGAAAGGAATTAATTGTAAACTCCCCCTTTAGACTGTAAACTCTTTGAGGACAGGGATAGTATCTACCATCTCTATTATATTTGTACTTTCCTAAATGCTTAATACAGTGCTCTGGACACAGGAAACACTCAATCAAAACCACTGATTGATAGGTTTATCTGGAGAGGTTCCTAAGGCAGCAAAATTGATCCTGTAGTGGGTTTTATTTTTGTGGTGCCTGTTAAGTGCTTACTATGTGCCAGGCACTGTACTAAGCACTGGGGTAGATAGAACCTAAGCAGGTTGGACACAGTCCATGTCCCACGTGGGGCTCACAGTCCTAATCCCCATTTTACTGATGAAGTAACCAAGGCAAAGGAAAGTGAAGTGACTTTCCCAAAGGGTCGTCCCAAGTTGTTGGGTGAGGCGCAGGTCCCAAGGAGGGTGAGATGAGAAAACAAAATTACATAGTTTGACAGTTGACATTGTCAGAGGGATTCCCAGTGACCTAGTGTCATCCTAGACATATCTTGAGTATCCATCCATCTGACATGGTACTGTGAAGGGTACTCCTCGGAAACTTCAAAATCGTCGGGGACAGTTTCTATACGCTAGGTTGCACGCTGACTGGAAGGTTATTTTGCAAAGTTATCTATATTCAAGACAGCATTTCAGACTTGATATCCTTTTAGTGAGGAATTGGCAGAAGAGCCTGGAAATTGTGCTCTCAGGTGGTATTTGGCTGCTTGCATTATCTTTTTCTTCTAATTTGTGTTTAATATTATGAACAATGTCTCAAATGTGATTTTTGGAAGGATTTGCATGTAAAGATTGTTTCTTGGAACTGCAAGTCGTTTAGCAGTTAATTTCCCAAGTGTGTGTCAGCTTGCTGTGATTTGACCAACCTGCACCAGGTGTGGCTGTTTTTAGCTTTATGACGATAGAGTGTTTCACTTTGAGTCCCTAGCTAAAATAAGTCAGTGAATGATGAAATCAATGGAGACCTCAATATCTCCCACTACCCATACTACAAGCTTTTGCTCTAGATCAGTGAATGAGTATAATAATTATGGTTTTTGTTAAGCACCATGGGACAAGAAGCAGTGTGGCCCAGTGGAAAGAGTGGAAACCTGGGTTCTAACCCCAGCCCTATCTGTTGTGCAATCTTGGGCAAATCACTTAACTTCCCTGTCCCTCAGTTTCCTTGTCTGTAAAATGGGGATTAAATACCTGTTTTTCCCTCCATTACTTAGATTGTGAGCCCTGTGTAGGATAGGGACTGTGCCTGACCTGATTGTTTTGAATTTACTCCAGTGCTTAGTATGGTGCTTGCATTTAATGAGTGCTTAACAAATACCACAATTATTAAAGGTTCTTTGGGACTGCAAAATGGGGATTAAATACCTGCTCTCCCCCCTATTTAGACTGTGAACCCCTTGAGGTACAGGGACTGTATCTACCCCAGTGCTTAGTACAGTACTTAGCCTGTAGTAAGCTCTTAACAAATACCACCATTCTTATTATTGTTATATAGACCCTTAAAAGAAAAGTAGAACCACTTTCTGCTGTTTTAGACATTGGGGAACAGTTCTTGGAGGAAGCCTTTATTTTTTAATAAAGACTGGAAGGTTAGGTATGGTATTTATTATATGTGTCAGGTGTTGGAGTGGATACAGATAATCGGATCAAAAACAGGAACTGTCCCACCTGGGGTTCACAGTCTGAGACGGGGAGAACAGGTATTTTATTCATAGATGCCAACTCCGTGGAGGGAGGAGGGGAATCACTTCCACAACCTCTGAAGCTGAAGTCACTCATCCCAGGTCTCTGACAAGACCTGAGAATTCCAGATCCAAAATGGTGGCTTTCGAGCTTGATAGTTCTTTGAAGCCTGTCTCATCCCAACCCACGTTTTGCCCCCATGCCCACAATGAAAAGTTTGGCACCTCTGAATTTCACCCCACTCAAGTAATGTCAAAAAAATCCATTTATTGGCGTTTTGGGTTCTCCTTGCACACTCCTGAGACGTCTTTCCACTCCAGGTGATCATTTGAAGGGCACTTTAATTAACCGTTATCCCAGAAACTGTTATTAGAGAACTCGGTAAAGATTTCTCTAATTAGTGAATACCATTAAGTTTGTGCTAACATCTATCAGTGAAGAAGCTGATCGCCTGCCAGCGTCCTTGGTGGTAAATGCAGTCAATAAGCTATTCATGACTCAACAAGTACTTACGTTTTGAAGCCAAAGGGAATTTTGTGGATAATTTCCCCTTGCTGCCTACAACTACATGGTTAGAATCTTATAAGCTTTCCTGCCCCCAGAGAAATAAAGTGCTGAACTAGGCAGGCCAGGCTTTGCATAGAGTACCCCTACCTGTAGGCTTTTGGAGTATCTAAGGCTCTAGCTTTTCCTTTCTTTAAGAGGCTTGATAATGCCTAACCTATTATATTGTTGTGGGGCATTTCCATTTTACAGACCATGTGAAATAGCAATCCCAAATCATTTAGCTTTTAGTCTAATTGACACAGTGACATGAAATTCATTGGGTTTTCAAAGAGTCTATAAAGTAGAGGAAAGGGGACTCGCCTCTCTCAGTAAATCAGAAGGTCAAAATACCGCAAGACAAAAGGACATTAACACTTTAGATATAAAGATTTCTTAGGAAACTAATGTTTGCTTTTGCTTTAGATAAAGCAGAGACCTTATCTTTGTGGAGTTGAGGAAATGGAGCCAAATAATACCGTGGCCACTTTTAACTAGACCAAAGCCTGGATCTTTCTGCAGCCTGCGGTTGTTAAAGCTAGCTGAGAGCCTCCCAGGAGTCAGTGTGCTTGCTGAAGTCTATGCTGTAAAAAGTCCCCGAGATTTACAAGGAACTGCTCCATGCTAAGCGAGGCACCATCTGATAAACAAGCAATTTTAGCTTCAGGCTAAATGATGCTCTTTGAGGCTTTGATTTACAATGCTGAAGATGATCCATCTATCTGCAGTTCTAGGGGAGGTTCCAACGTAGACCCTGCTGTGATCACTCATCCGTAAGTAGAAGTCCAGGCCCGGATCTTCAACTAGGAGGTCAGAAAATTGCCAGTGGAGTAAGACAGGTTTGATTAGCTTTATTTGGATGCTAAACATACTTTAAAAAAAAAAGGAAACTTATTTAGCAGGCATTTTTGAAGCTTCTTAAGCTTTCTAGGGACCTGGATCTTTGTTACTCTGCTTTTTAGAGGCATTTCAAATCCAGAAGATAGGAAGATAACCTCTAAAATTGATTTGGTGGGGCTAATTTTACTTTCATTAGTTCATATTTTGAAAGCAGGGGAAGTGTAGTGCAGTACCACTGACACTTAAAAAATAGGAAATTCTTCTAGTTTAGCACATGTGTAATTATTCCAAGGCCGGGAAATCTGAAACATGTCTTTAAAGAAAATCAAATTATAATCAAGAACATTCCAGGACTGGTTTGAGTCATTAGAATCCCCTGGAACCTGTCATCGACATGGTACAGTTGGTTTTAAAGCTTGAAGCTCTGACATATAGTTTAAGATTTAATAGTCTGTATGTTTGAGAAATGGTTGGCAAGTTGGTTTGCCTGACTGCTTTGTATTCTGGAAAAGGCCATGTGGAGGAACAAAAATAGCTGTTTAACCAAGGTGCACCTGGGTGAGCCAGGGTTCCTGGGAAGCAGTGTGACCTAGTGGAAAGAGCCCAGGCCTTGGAGTCAGAGTCCCTGGGTTCTAAATCTGGCTCTGCCACTTTCCTGCTGTGTGACTTTGGGCAAGACACTTAGCTTTTGGGTGCCTCAGTTTTGTCATCTGTAAAATGGGGATTCAATACCTGTTCTCCCCCCTGCTTAGACCATGAGCATAGTGAGAGACAGGAACTGTGTATAACTTGATTATCTTCAGTCTACCCCAGAGCTTAGTACAGTGCTTGGCACATAGTAAGTGCTTGACAACTACCATACTTATTGTTTCTTATATTATTGTTCTTCTTGGTCCCCAAGGAGAAGCAGGATGGTGTAACTCAGAAAGTCATGGGTTCTAATCCCAGCTCCGTCACTTGTCTGCTGTGTGACCTTGGGAAAGTCGCTTCACTTCTCCATGCCTCAATTCCTGGGGATTAAGGCTGTGAGCACCACATGGGACGGGCACTGTGTCCAACTTGATTTGCTTTTAACCACTCCAGTGCTTAGTACAGTGCCTAGAACATAGTAGGCACTTAAAGTACCATCATCATCATCAAGGAGGGGCAAAGACACTGGGCGGGGGGGTAGATCCTGGGGACTGGAGGGCCAGGGATTATAGTAACTGAGTGACTTCTACCTATGGATTCTCTCCCTATTTTTGGTTTGAATAGACAATCTAGAAGACTCAGCCCATACCACATCACCATTCTCTTTTAGGAAAGAACCCAAGACCAAAATGGGAGACTTGATCTTTGGGTCTGGGCTCTGTCACCGCCTCAGTAATAAGCATGGCTGGAAAAGGCAAGTGTATTTTGGGAGCCATAAGTTTTCCTTTGGAAAATACAGTTTTGGCTAGATGACTACAGTAAGGGTCAAAACCCCCCACAAATACAGTTCCAGAGCTGGGTAGACAAAACAAATATTACTGGGGCATGACACGCTTGTCCAACACCTCCAAATCCCCTGAAATCAGCTCGTCCACGTCACGTACAGAGCAAGGCAGGCTTGCAAGACCGTCCTCTGCTCTTCTTCCCCTGGCCTGTGCCCCTTCATCCATCAAGGTGGGTGTCCTCAGAGCAGGCAGTTTGGCAGTGGGGTGAAGGAGGGATTGTGTAGGATGGCAGAAATACTGGGCTGCACCTGCTCCCTGTCTTCCTGTTCCACTGAGCTGAAATGTGACCGAAATACTATTCAGTCATTCAGTTGTATTTATTGAGTGCTTACTGCATGCGGAACACGGTACTAAGCACTTGAGAGAGTACAGTACAACAATTAACAGATACATTCCCTGCCCACGATGAGCATACAGTCTAGAGGAGGGGACAGACATTAATGTAGATAAATGTTACAGATACGTGCATAAGTGCTGTGGGGCCGGGAGTAGGGATGAATACCTGAGGACACGCGATAGGAAAGCGGCCACTCTTTACTTGTCTCATAAGCTTGAGGGAGTGCCCCACATTTTGTTTCCAAACTGTCCTTGATAGCACAGTGCCTTACTCATTCCCCCCTCTGTGTAAATCTGGCCTCCAACTGAATTGTCAGGTGGACTCCTTGATATCTTGGATTCTGCAGTGTAAGAAATGCGAAGATACAAGGCAAAGTTCTTTTATGGGCCCAATTCATTCATTCAATCATATTAAGCACTTACTGTGTGCAAAGCACGGTACTAAGTGCTTGGGAAAGTACAATACAGCAATAAAGAGTGACAATCCCTGCCCACAATGAGCTCATAGTCTAGAAAATGCCCACAGCCACAGAGACAGGAAAGGAATGACATTCTCTTCAGCTTTTGTTGTTTGCCCAAATTCTTTCCCAGTACAGTTTGTGAACACTAGAGGCAGGTTCATTTGCAACTTAATTTACACTTTCCTAGGAGAGAAGCATTCAGTCCTGATTATATGTACCTCAACACTTAGTACAGTGCTTGGCACATAGTAAGCACTTAGTTATTTTTATTATTATTATTATTTGTTTTTATTATTATTCAGGTTCCAATCTCTCCTCCTGACCTACCCAATCTCACACCCCCATAATAACTTTGTGCAAGTTGACACCCATCTCTGGAAGTCTTATTTGGTGACCCATGGAAATCCTGTGAAATCATCCTGTGCTCTGAACATCATCTGTAAACAGACTGTGAACCCCATGTGGGAAGTGGACTGTGTCTGACCTGATTAACTTGTATCTACCCTGTGATTGACACATAGTAAGCACTAAACAAATGCAATAATAATAATAATAGGTTTTATCTACATATAAATTTTACACATCCTCATTTAAATCCCATAATTCTTCTGGCCAAAATATGTTCCAAGTGTTATTATGAAAACCACAGAACTATGTATGGTCCTAGCCAGAAAACAACCAGAGGCAAAGGATATTTCATTGCATGAAGTTGAAGTGAAGCATAATGGTTTCCATGGAATCAGTGATACAGTTCTGAAATACTGGTACCAATTCTGGAGTCCCAAAGTCAAAGACCCAAGGGGATTAGGCTCCTCATGTTGCTCTTGTATAGCACCCCTTAATGCTACTAGAACAAACAAATACTTCTCTTGAGAAGCATATATCTGCCTCAAAGAATGGTTTTAACAGGTTTTAATTACTCACTGTACCTCCATCCTGTCGATCTTGTCCGTCACCCCTCGGCTAAGTCCTCCCTCTGGCTTGGAACACCCTCCCTCTCCATATCCAACACATGATCACTCCCCATCTTTGAAGTCTTATTAAAAGCACATCTCCTCCAAGAAGCCTTCCGTGACTAAACCCTCATTTCCTGTTTTCCCACTCCCTTCTGCATCACCCTTGCACTTGGATATGCACCCTTTACTCCCCCCTCCCTCAGCCCCACAGCATTACTGCATCAGTAATATATTTATAGTAATATCTGCCTCCCCCTCTGAACTGTAAGCTTATTGTGGGCAGGGAGTACGTGTATCAGCTGTTATACTGAACTCTCCCAACTGCTTAGTACAGTGCTTTGCACTCAGTAAGCACTCAGTAAATTTGGTTGATTGATAGTGAATACTATGTGGAATTACACAAAATAAACCTCAAAAGGCAGTCAATGCTCACAATTAATGAGGTATAAACAGTAGTGAGTTATTCATTGTTTTTGTTGTTCTGACATTTGAAAAGAACTGGTATGTCAGGCTTCTGTTGGACATAGAATGCAGGATTATTTTTTTTTAAATCTTCTAAAGCTTTTAAATATGTGCTGTGCATGTGAAGTGTTTCTGTTGTAGGGGGGAACAGAGTCACTCTGCCTGCTTCTCTGGCTATTGTTGAAAGAGAAAGCTGGTTAACACTATGCTTTAAAAACAAAGATGCATTGCTAAAGCATCTGGGGCCTGGAGTCCCAAGCTAGAGGACAAGGAAAACTGAGTTCTTCAGCCACCTCCGCACATACAGATAGTTATTCCTGGGAGTCATAGCTGTAGTCTATCTGCTATGTGAATGCAGCAAAGATGTTGTTCGAGCCCTGTTGTAGGACAGGGACTGTGTCCAAAATGATTATCTTGTTTCTACCCCAGCACTTAATTCAGTGTTTGACGTAGAGTAAGCACATAAATTCAACTGTTATCATTGCTATTCTTATAACCAGAAAAACAGTGCATGTTTCAGGAATTCTAGTTTATCGCTATGGTATCCAACGTGGGAGAGAGCTGAAGAGGAGAAGTTTTGAATTTTCTCTTCTCCAACCACTATATGGTTCCTTTCCTCTTCTTTTCATACTGCCTGTCAAATGGTGAGACCTTAGAGTACTTGGACATGATATGCCTATGCATACATGGGTCTGGAATCAAAGTAGGGGAATGCAGTAGGAAATTTCAAATTAGCAGAAGTATCCTTTCAACTGTCTTGCTAGGATTCCCGCTACTGCGTTAGAGAGATTTTCTGGACACATGAGTTAATGGGAAATGATCCAGTGATGTGACGTACTGATCACTTTGAAGTGGCAGATTGATGATATCTCAGTCTAGCAATCTGAGTGGTGATGCCCAAATGCTGTCTTTTCCATTTACGGTAATGTTGAAAGTTCCAAATGTAATTTTTGACTTTGGGAAAAGCCTTTTGATATCACCACTAATCATCATTCTGATGGTTCTCTCTTCTTTATTAGTACTGCTTGCAACCCACCCTCAAGGCTAAAGAACTTGCTGTGATATCTGTAGATTGGCTTTGCCCATGGCTTTGCCCTCTCTGTTTCGTACTTCACCCGGCTGCCTGAATCTTTTTTCAAAAATGTTATTGGTTCATGCTTCCCAACTCCTTACAAACCTCCAGTGTCTGTCCGTTCCTCTCCATATCAGTGAATATAATACACTCTGTTATATTGTACTCTCCCAAATGCTAGGTACAGTGCTTTGCACACAGTAAGTGCTCAATAAATGCCATTGAAGCTGCAACTTCTGACTGTTGGCTTTAAGGAACTCAATCAGTTCTTCCTCCTTTACTTATCTTCACTCTTCTCCCAGTTGACTCCAGTTCGCATTCTTCATTCCTCTCAAGCCAACTTATTCACCCCTCTCCCCTGCAGCTTCTTTCTTACACCCTCCTTCTTGCCTAGAATTCCTTCCCCTTCCACATCCAGCAAACTGCTACCCTCCCTATCTTCACAGCCTTTCTAAAATCACATTTCCAGGAGGCTGTCCTTGATTAATCACTAATCTCCTTACCCCCTGACTGCCACTTAAGTACTTCCAAGTCACCTAAGCATCTGGGTGTGTACACACACACACACACACACACACGCACACACGCACACACCCCTCCCCCCCCACCCCTAGCAGTATCCAGTGCTTAGAACAGTGCTTTGCACATAGTAAGCGCTTAATAAATGCCATTATTATTATTATGTATGTCTCTTTAAACTCTATTGCTTCATCTTACCTGTAATTTATTGTTAGTATCTGTCTCCCTTATGAATTGTAAATGCCTTGAAGGCAGGGATTGGGACTCCTAACTCTAGTGTACTCTCCCAAATACTCAGCACATTGCTCTATAAAGAATAAGTGCTCAGTAAATGCCATTGATTTTTAATCTATTGGGGGAGACATAGACAAATCATCCACTCCCCAAAAAAGAACCACTTTACATATGTTCGTCCTAGACTCTCCCATACCTCCTGCATTTATCGTTGCTCTGCAACTGAAATAGTTTCTCTAGACATCTGAGGCAGAAAGAGCAAAAGGGGCAAATGGTAGAATAACATTGAAATTCAGCTGAGAAGGTGGTATTAAGAGACTTGCCAATGGCTATGCAGCCGTGAGCCACTGATGTGTTCATTAATGCTTTTCGGTGGGAATGTTTTCTCCTTTAAACTATATTTCAGGCGGTTTCAGTTGTTCAATTTTTAAACCATAACCTTTGTTGGACAGGAAAAAAGCCTTTGGTATAGAGCGAGACGCACACAGACAGACACTTCAGTTAATAAAATTTTCCGTCTCTAGTATCATGAGAAGGAATGTGAAAAGCACAGCTTTCTCAGACAGATGTAGTCATCTGCAACCATCTAAGAACTGGGAAAATTGGGCTTAAATGAAATTGTCCTGACAGCAGAGCATATCTTTTGGGGCACCCTGGAGAAAAGGACATTACACTGCAAATCTCTGAACTGAGTAGATGTGATAATGAATTCATAAACTGAGACTTTGTCTGTGAATCTTCCTGCTTTGCAAGTTGAATACCTGGGCACTGAATGCTCGGTATTTTAATATTTGGGATCAGTGGGAGGAAATGGCTAGCAGGTAGGGATGAAGCTTCCTTTCCATATTTTTGTCAACCATACAATTGCTCTCTTTCACAATGGACTTCCTCACAGTGCTTTTCAAAGCAAAGTGCTCCCCAGAATTCGCATCTGCATAAGTTTCCAAAACGAGGCTACTACATTGATAACCATGCTTGTTTGTGGCTAATAGTATACTACTGCTCCTCGTGGATCCTGCAAGGAGCTAAGGAAGAATTGCCTGTTTTAGTTACTGTTCATCTTGTTGGTGCTAAATGCTTTGTGATTATGGTGGAACAAAAATCAAACTCATTCTTGGGAGTTGGCTAATTCAAGGGTCTTGGTTTTCTGTGCTATTTGAAGAAGAGCAAGACATCTTTCTTCCTTTTTTTCAATTTGGTTACTTGAAGGAACGAGAACTGGTAACTGACAATCAGTAGTATTTATTGAGTGTTTTCTTGGAGTACAGTGTGAAGGAGAACTGGTAACTGAAAGACATCTTTCTTCCTTTTTTTCAATTTGGTTACTTGAAGGAACGAGAACTGGTAACTGAAAATCAGTAGTATTTATTGAGTGTTTTCTTGGTGTACAGTGTTGCATAGTGGATAGAGCATGGGACTGCGAGTCAGAAAGTGATGGGTTCTAGTCCTTGCTCTGCCACTTGTCTGCTGTGTGACCTTGGGCAAGTCACTTCATTTCTTTGGGCCTCAGTTACCACATCTATCAAATGGGGATTGAGACTGTGAGCCCCATATGGGACAGGGACTGTGCCCAACCCAAGTTGCTTGTGTCTACCCCAGCGCTTAGTACAGTCCCTGGCACATAGTAAGCACTTAACAAATACCACAATTACTACTATTACCCTAAGTTTTTGGAGAGTACATTAGAGTTGGTAGACTAAAGGGCATTAAGGGATTTTGTCTTTTATCCCATTGTAAGCCTTTCTAGTACCTATTTAGTACAGTGCTCTATACCTCACACTGTGCACTCAATAAATGCTAGTAATGCTGTGGGCATTCTGAATCAGAATTGGAGTAAAGGCAGGAAAAGTGTTGATTTAATGTCCTCTCCCTACCCTATTTCTCCCCCCTTGCCTGCACCACTTCAGTATCTCTGTGTTACCTAAGCACTTGGGTATTTACACCAGTCCCACTCCCTGCAGCATATACATACAATTTTTTTGTAGTCAATTTCTTCTTCCTATCTGGTATTTTAGTGCCTGACTCCCCTGCTAAGTTGTAAGATACCAAAGGCAGACCTACTAGCTCTGTTGTACGCTCCCAAGCATGTAACACAGTACACTGCACACAGTTGGAGACTCAGTAAGTGCTATTTATTGATTGATTGTGTGGCACAAGTGCAATGCGAATGCAAGCCGGTTTAGACCTACTGACAACTGGATTTTTTGTAAGGGCACGGAAACCTTCGAACTCTTATTCAGAAATGCCAGTAGTTAGCCATTCTATGTACCAGTTAGAAAATTGATGACAAAGTTGTCACCATTGTTCCAACCTATTCCTCTGAGTTTTGAATAACTTGAACCACTTTTATCCTATGTTTTGAGCAATCAGCAAGACTTCTGAAGAATGGTGTCTTTGTGAGGGAGGAAAAAAACAATGATGGAATAATTCTGGGTCTTTAATAAAAAATCGAAAGGTAAAGACTGGATTCTGCATCCTCCAATTTGAAGGTGATAGCACAAGGCAGCAGTCACTGTGCCAAGGCAACAGTGAGATGGGAGGAAATGTTGAATGGAAAAATTGAGTTTCATGAGTGCTTTTTCAGACACCAGGATTTAGCTTGAGTTGAAAAGTTCATTGAAAGGCTTCTGACTTGCCAAGTCGTGAGTACAGCTGTGGAAGGATCAACACAAAACTCTGATGACATTGCCAACATCTTAAGGGAACTAGAGCAAGAATTCCCCTATATGGTTTCTACATGAGGTGTTGGTAATGTCACTCTCTGTAATAGTAATAACTCTGTGTGTAAAAAGGCAATTGGGGGCTTTGGATGAAAGGTATGTTAAGTATAAAGTATTGTAATAACAATTCATTGCCTCCCAGATGTTTAATGAAATTAAACATTCAGGAGATAATGCATAGTCATCCGGCCTCCAGGATGGAAACCAGCATGTGGAACTCAGTTATGTAAACTACATAACTGTTTAAGTCATGAAGTTAATAGTATTCAATCCAGTAGAAACTGCAGAAATAATTTAGGTGGCTAGAACAAAAACATAATTCCCACAACTACTAAGAATGCTTTAGTACTTCTCGAAACCTCAATTAGGCAGCATCTCTTGCTTTCTAGCAACTGTAAAATGACCCTTCCAGCACCCTTTGACTTCTCCAGGAGTTTTCTCTCTCATTTCTTCCATCAACCCCACTTCTCTCCTTTTATTCTTGTCAAGTAAGTATTCTCGTTCTTTTGCCCGCCTCCAGTACTTTCTTCCCAGTTCTGAACCATACTTGACACTTTCTCCAAGCTCCCTCACTTCCTTCAAGAATCTTCATCTGGAAACCCTGAAGGCCAAGCAACAACTGTAGAGAAATAAAGTGCTGAAGTCTATTTAAGTCAACCGAAGCTATCCAAAATGACACTTATTCCAGTTCTTTAAGTACCGTGGGTGCAGATCAGATCGTATGGATTCTATACAGCTCCTTGCCCCTTGTAAGCCTTTCATTAACATCAAAGAGTAGATTCCCCATAGGGTGTAGTTAAAATGTGACTCATGAAGGTAATGTTATTTTACAAAATTCACCTACTAGCAGACTTCAGTTATGAAATTCTAAGGAGCTGTTTTAGAGACTTCTTGAAGGGCTGGTACTAGTCCTGAATTCTGGAAAAGGTAAATGAAGAGGAATCTGTATCAAATGGGAAAATGATCAACCCAAGAAGTTATAGATTCTGAATTTGATTTTGAAGCCTGGAAAATACCATGTACCAATTCAAACTTCCAGAACACAGTATTCCAGATAACAAAGATTTGCTTCCCCACATTAGACTGTAAGCTGCTCATGGTCTGGGAAAGTGTATTTTGCTTCTTGCTCTTTCCTCGGTGCTTAAAACGATGCATTGCACTCAGTATGTGTTCAATAAATAGCATTTCTAATATTTATAAGGCTGATCTTCATTTTTCAAAAAATGCTATTGAAGGTAAAATCTTACCTGTATGTGTGTGGCTGCAAAGATTGAGACTGTGAGCCCCACTTGGGATGGGGACTGTGTCCAACCTTATTTGCCTGTATCCACCTCAGCGCTTCAGTACAGTGCCTGACGCATAGTAAGTGCTTTAATAAATACCATAATTATTGTTATTGCTGGAGGCTAGCATGGACTTGGCAGCCTTCAGGCATCAACTCCAGGGTCTGCGGATGTCCGGTCTAGACTGTATTATTGACTAGTTTAGATCATTGCTCTTACTGTATTGTTTTGAATGGCTCATTCATTCATTCAATCGTATTTATTGAGCACTTACTGTGTGCAGAGCACTTGTCCATCCGAGGGGGTTTCTTTAGTGATATTCCCTAGCTTGGTCCAGGATGGTTTGAGCATTTCCCTCAGTGGTATGAATGATTGAATAGAAGACCTGTGATTAACAATAATGATGATAAGAATTGTGATTGTTGTTAATCACTTATTATTTGCCAAGCACTACAATAAGCATGGGGGTTAGAGCTAAGATAATTGGGTTGGACATGATTCATGTTTCACGTGGGGCTTATAGTGTAAGGAAGAAGGAAATAGGTATTAAATCCCAATTTCACAGATATGGAAAGAGAAATGAAGTGACTTGCCCAAGGTTAAACAGCAAGGTGAGAACAGCATTCCCTAGTGGATAGAGCACAGACTTTGGAGTCCCCGATCATCTTTGTGCAGAAGCGCTCTGGGCATGTTACTCCCCTCCTCAAAAATCTCCAGTGGCTACCTGTCAACCTACGCATCAATCAAAAACTCCTTACTCTCGGCTTCAAGGCTCTCTATCACCTCGCCCCCTCCTACCTCACCTCCCTTCTCTCCTTCTACAGCCCAGCCCGCACCCTCCGCTCCTCTGCCGCTAACCTCCTCACTGTACCGCGTTCTCGCCTGTCGCTGTTGACCCCCAGCCCAGGTCCTTCCCCTGGCCTGGAATGCCCTCCCTCCACACGTCCGCCAAGCTAGCTCTCTTCCTCCCTTCAAAGCCCTACTGAGAGCTCACCTCCTCCAGGAGGCCTTCCCAGACTGAGCCCCCTTTTAACTCTCCCCCTCCCCATCCCCCCCGCCCTATCTCCTTTCCCTCCCCACAGCGACTGTATATATGTTTGTACAGATTTATTACTCTATTTATTTTACTTGTACATATTTACTATTCTATTTATTTTGTCAATGATGTGCATCTAGCTTTACTTCTATTTATTCTGATGACTTGACAACTGACCATATGTTTTGTTTTGTCTGTCTCCCCTTTCTAGACTGTGAGCCCGTTGTTGGGTAGGGACCGTCTCTATATGTTGCCAACTTGTACTTCCCAAGCGCTTAGTACAGTGCTCTGCACACAGTAAGCGCTCTATAAATATGATTGAATGAATGAATGGATGGAGTCAGAAGTACCTGGGTCCTAATCCCAGCTCTACCACTTGTCTGCTGTATGACCTTGGGCAGGTTCACCTCATTTCCCTGTTCCTGAGTTTCCTCATCTGTAAAATGGGGTTTAAGGCTGTGAGCCCCATGCAGGACATGGTTTGTGTCCAGTCTGATTAGCTTGTATCTAGCACAGTGCCTGACACATAATAAATGCTTAACAAATACCATAGGAAAAGTGTCAGCATTGAGATTATAACATAGGTTCTCTGACTTCCAGGACCACGCTCTTTTCAATAAGCCATGTTTCTTTCTTTGGCCCTTCCAGTGTGAGTGGCCACTAAGGATAAAACAGATGTTCTTCCTCCCTCCCTCTTAGACTCTGAGCTCCATATGGGTTGGGAACCATGTCTGATCGGATTATCTTGTCTACCCCAGTACTTGGCATGTAGTAAGTACTTAACAACTACCATTAAAAATTGATGTCATTTGGTATTTTTACGAAAAAGGATGCCACTGAAGCCAGGAATTTAAAGGGAGTATGTGGTCTATGTAATAGGCTGTAGGGAATAGGTTTTATTAAGGTGAAATATTTTGTTCATTTTGGTATAAAAATGGATTTTAGCTCGTAGAGAACAGCATACCAATTACATTTGTTGCGCTTCAATGTCTTTGTTATTGCACTAAAGTCGATGCATCACATTCCTCACGTTTCAGGTTAATGATTTGATTGGACTGTAAACATTTTGTTAGACAAAACTTACCCATATTACACATCAGCCTTCTTTTTTAAAAAGGAATATGCAAAGCGAATCCAGATCTCCTTTTGCATTAGCTATTTTATTAGTCATAATGTGCATGTCCTGTTTTGCATGTTCAACAGAGTGATTGCAAACAGTTTTTGACATGTAAATTCGCTACTGTTCTGCATGTTTCCACATAGTTGGCAAAAGTGAATTGGTCTATTTGACTTATCTTCCTTTGATTTCTCTAGGAAAATCAATATAATAAAGTAATTCTTTCCTGCCATCCTCTTCTTTGCTAAGCTCTTCCGAGAACAGTCAGAAGGTATTTTTCCTTCAATTATTTCAGGCTTGTTTGCATTAAATCCTTTCAAAGGGACTCAAGCAAATGTGCTACCTTAATAAGGATGTCTCCCCTTGAAATAAGCTAAATAAAATTTTACATTTAAGGTGAGTAAGAACCAGTTATGGAGAAAATTGCTCAATATCTGTTCTATCCTAATTTCTTTTTCCATGCAAAACATTCTGCGACTATCTATTGAGGTATGAATGTGATGATGTAGCATGCATAATTCATGCTTTTGGCCTTCGGTATGCCCTTATTTTTTTCCCCAGAATCCTACATATTTAGATTAGGTCAAAGATTATTCTTTACTCCTATCAATAAAACTTATTTATAAGAAATATGACACAAAACATGTGAATACGCTAATGAGGTTGGGCAGAAAAATTCTTGAATGTGTGTAGGAACACAGTACAAGATTTTTCCAGCCTCATAAGGTGTTTTTCTAGCTGGGAGGATTGTACGTATTAATTTGAGTGATACATTTATTTGAGTCCATGACAAAAGGCAGAAATAAGCTTTTTACAGTATTAAGGTATAGTTTTGTCCCAACACCCACCCAAAGAGTTCATCTGACTTTAGACTGTAAGCTCTGTGTGGGCAGAGAATGTCTAGCACTGCTGCTCTCCCAAGTGCTTAGTGCAATGTTCTGCACACAGTGAAAATGCTCAGTGAATATGATTTATTTAGGGTACTGAGTATTTGGGACTCCAGCTGAGAGTTTCCTTTATCGGCAAGATTTTAATTATGAGAAATAGACCAAATTCATTCCCCCTAGTTCTTGTCTCTCTCCCCAACATCTTCAATGTCAAAGGAAAAGAGGTCCTTTTTGACCTACTCAGTTCTGTCGGTATTTGTATTGGGTGACTTTTCCATGAGAAAATTCATTTGATAAAAGTTGTCTTGAGGGATGCTGTGGTTGGACTGGTGATGAGAGTCAATCTGACGAGTTAATGAATTAATATTTTTCATTCGTTGTAAAACTGCTGAGAACCGAAAGAGAGGTAAACTTGTTCAACATATCATTTTGCCTCCTACTGTATTTGAAAGTAACACCGCTGATGATGAGGTTTCCTTTGGATGTGAGTGGGGTAGGAAAGACTGATGAGGGGCTGGCAGTTCCCATCTTGCTGTGCCCATGCTTTGAGAGGCATGGTGGTAGTACGGTTATTTTATTAGCTAAACTGAGCATCTTCCCAGAGTCCCTCCCTTCAGTCTCTCTCACTCTCTCTCTCTCTCTCTCTCTCTCTCTCATGTGCGCTCTCTCTCTCTCTCTCTCTCTCTCTCTCTCTCTCGACTCTGGAAGATCCCCCCACTGCTGACATCAGGGGCAAGTCAGTGGTGAGCTGACAACTCTTCCCATTCGAGAATCAGCGTTGCCTAGTGTAAAGAGTTCTACCTTTCTACAGGTTAGGGAGTCAAAGGACCTGCGTTCTTATCCTGGCTCTGCCACATGCCTGCTGGGTGATCTTGAGCAAGTCACTTAATTTCTCTCTGCCTCAGTTACCTCATGTAAAATGGGAATTAAATCCTACTCCCTCATACTTAGACTGTGAGCCCCATGAGGAACAGGGACTATTCCCAATCTAATTGACTTGTATCTACTCATGCCTGGCACGTACTAAGTGCTTACCAAGTGCCGTAATTACCAAATACCACAATTACCTCTCTGCTCTTTCTCTTTCTTGTGCTACCCACCCCATCCAAAGTAGTTTCTGAAATGGCAGAGAAGTGAGGGTGTGCCAGGGATCTGGGGAAACGGTGCATCTCCAGTAGGTAGGGAAAGGGTCAGTCTTTGACTTCCACGGCCCAAGATTCGTGTGACTGGCCCTGCCAAGTAGAACTGAGTTAGCCATGCTAAATTCAGAACAAGGCTGATCAAGGACCATCTCCTTGCCTTGTTTACAGATGATATAATTGAAATAAAAATGATGGTATAAGCTTATGTGATAAGCACTGTGGTGGGTTCAGGATAATCAGTCCCTTTCTCACTTAGGGCTCACAGGGATTTCATTCTGATTTTACAGATAAGGAAAATGACATCCATAGACATTGGGACTTTCCCAGGATCATAAAGCAGGTAAATGGCAGAACCTAGATTAGAACCTAGGTCCTCTGATTCCCGGGCCTGTGCTCTAACACTAGGCCACACTGCTTCTCTATGTGACTTCATACGACTAAAATAGTCTCCTTTTGTCTGTTGGAAAATGGGCCAAATTGTCATGGCCCTTAAAATCTGCCTCAGCTGTGTTAATGTTGGAGGATTAAGGCTTTGGTTTGCTTCCAGGTGGAAGTTTTGATAAAGGAAACAAACAGTTTTGGTGCGTATGAAGTAAATTACCATCTCCTGGTGGTGGTCAACAAGGCCAGGCCAGTATGCAGAAGTCTCACTTCTGTGATCTGGCTCCCTGGGAATTTGTTTGACTTTAGAAGACAGAGAGAGCACAGTTCCAAATTCTCAGTTGAGAGACCTCCAAAGAGGAGGAGAGAAAGACCAAGAAAAGGTCTTAAAAATGTCCTTTTGCTGAACTGCAAAGTATGCTAAATGAAATGCTAAATGAAAGGAAAATGTTGACCGAAGATAGTTAAACAGGAACTTGTGCTTTGTGAAGCTTTCTTTGGCCAGAGGGAGGCAGAGAACAGAGTGGGAGAAGAAAAGTCAGAGTTTCAAAGCGCCTAGCCTACTAATGTTTTTCAATTTACATTGCTAGTTTATGATCAACCTTATTAGTCATACATGAACATGTAAACTGCCCAAGTGCTGAAAGAACATTCTCATTTACAAGAGATTTTTCTTGGGGCTGTTTTGCCTTCAGAAAGAGGTAATCTACTTTTGTACTGTTAAGTTGTGGCCTATTTGCAGAAGCTTAAAATAAGTGCTCAAATACTGTTAGCTGAAATGTGCAGAAATATTTTTCAAAAGCTCAAGCTGTAGGCTTAACATCACAACATGAATGATCATTTAAATATTTTAACAGTGTCTTTTAAAAATAGGAGGTGTAAGCCAATAATTCTTCCATTGTGTCTTATGGAATTTGTGTCTGCTGTTCCTCTCATTGGGAATTTAGTGTCCTAGCTAGAGCAGAAATAATCCTGCTCACTATCCCTTCAAAAAAACAAAAGACAACCCACACCCTTTTTAATTTCATTACTTTGCCTCCTGCCATGTTTATAAAATAAAATTAATCCCCAAGACTAGATTTCAAGGGGGGACACGGACTGGAAATGTTTGCTTTCGGAGGAAGCCAAGGGGTCAGCCATGGTATTGAAACCACATCTAGCGTGACTCAAATGTCTTCTGGCAATAATAACTTTCTACCTTGTTCCGTTTGTGTCTGTATTCACCACTGGGGCCAAGCTGGAAATGCTGGGGTCACTGCTTCGAGGCTGTAGCCTACGTGAGACAGGGAACTGGGCTGTGCTACAGTTTCACTCTGGCAAACATTATGTAGCAATGGGTTTTCCATAGATATCTCAAGAACAAATGCTGTTCAATTCCATTTTATTCATTCATTTATTCAATCGTATTCATTGAGTGCTTAATTGGGCAGAGCACTGTACTGAGCACTTGGGAGAGTAAGATACAACAATAAACAGACACATTCCCTGCTCCCAACAAGCTTACAATCTAGAAGAGAGGGCTGGGGGAGGCAGACATTAATATACCAGCTTTGTTAAGGAAAGTTTCCCAGCTTCAGAGTTATCAGGTTACCAATATTTGCTCTCCTTCCCCATCTCCATTTTGTGTTCAGGGTTCCATGAGTCGAACAGCCGTGCTTCCATTAAACCGTAGCAGATAACTCAAATCAAGTCTCTGTGGTGTCGGCTTTTCAGCACCTGGTGCAGTTCCTCTAATGAAGCCTTTTTCTCTCCATGATATGAATCCATTAGAAACTGAGAAGCTTGAGTATGTAAAATATTTTGTTTATCTGGCTCTTCTCAAAGGTACTGTCTGTCATCATTGATGCCTGCCGTAAATATAGTAACAGCATCTCTGAATATGTGAGGCGATTAGATTTATGGTGCACATAAACTGGAAAGCTTCTAATAACCATAATTCCTTACTTCAATCATAATACCAGTATTAGTATCATGTTTTCCCAAGTATTTTATGCTTCTAAAAATATCTTAATTGTGGTTACCCTTTTCTTCCTAGAATATCTCTAATTTTAAAGTGAAAGAACTCTGAGATTAAAAAAAAACCTCCCTTATATGGGGCTTGGAGGGGGGGAAGGGAAGATGGATTACCAGTTGTCTATATTTTGCAATTAAAATGAATAAATTTCCTTGGATAAATAAGAACCCAGGGTAATTCTGATAAGATAATTGGAAGTGCACAGGAAACTGGATTGGGGGAGTGCTTCTGTTCTCCCAGAGAGATTTATTGTATGAAAACCTTTGAAATTAATTCATTATACTCTTCATCTTTTAACATCATGTCGTGAAGGGTCTGGAAAAGGCAATTCCTTTCCCCCAACCCACTCTTCCATTACCTTCCTCCCCTCATTTAGGTTTTCCTTCTCCAGAAGGGGGCTCGGATGCTGTTTCAGGTATCGGGCACACTTCTGTCCAATGAGCTGTGTTGGATGGGGTTAACCCTTTTTGAACTGTGGTGGACAAACAACTTGTGTGGAGGCAGCATGCGCGATTTGGCCATTGGAATATATTGTTGACCCTGCATTCCTTTTGAGACATGCAGTGCTTTGCTTGATTTTTATGGGTTATCAGTATTAGACCTGGGGGCTCGACATTTAGCAATTACCCGATTCCAGGTAATTTTAATTTTGTAGCATCTGCAGGTGTTGGGGATGTTGGCTAATCTCTGGGATTTGACCGTCAGAACTGGGTAACTAGGGGTCTGAAAGAGGGCATGGCAGCCCTTCACAAGAACTTCACTGGGCTGAGATTGTTATATATGTATATTTTATCTGCAGTCTCTGTTTCACTGGACCACATTCAAAACACTTCAGTATTCCTGGTCATGACATTCCATTAGCCACTCAAACATCTTGTATTAAATTATTTTGATATATACTATGTTAATCAATGATATTTATTGAGCACTTACTATGTGCAGAGTACTGTACTAAGCCCTTCGGAGAGTACAGTACAACAGAGTTAGCGGATACGTTCCTTGCCCACAATGAGCTTACGGTATAGAGGACTATCTACCTATCTGTTTTCACTTATCCAATTTATTTCAATCATCTCACCATGGAATTGCAAGTTCTTTGATGGCAGGATTCTTATCTTTTGTATTATGCCCAAGAAGCTGCTAGATTGTAAGATCACTGAGGGCAAAGATTGTGTCTACTAACTCTATTGTATTTTCCCAAGTAGTACAGGGCCCTGTGCAGAGTAAGCCCTCAAATACTACTGGTTGATCGTTGATACCGATACTCGGTACCACTCCATGTAATTGTGGTTTTTAAGTGCTTACTATGTGCTAAGCACTAGAGAGGCAAGTAGCCTAGTGGATAGAGCAAGGGCCTGAGAGTTAGAGGGCCTTCGTTCTAACCCCATCTCCACCATTTATCTGCTCTGTGACCTTGGGTGAGTCACTTAATTTCTCTGTGCCTGTTACCTCATCTGTAAAATGGGGGTTAAGACTGTGAGCCCCACATGGGACCTGGACTATATCCAACCTGGTTAGCTTGTATCTACCCCAGAACTTAATACAGTGCCTGCACGTACTAAGTGCTTAACAAATGCCATTTAAAAAAAGCACTGGGGTAGATTCAAGAAAATTACATCCCACATGGGGCTCACCCTCTACAGTGGGAGAACAGGTATTAAATCGCCATTTAATTCATCTACCACGAAATCCCCTTACATATTTTTTTTCTGAATTCCGTATTCTAATAAAAAAAACCTGGAATAGATTCTGAGGTCATTAGTCCTAACTTCATTTATAGCAGGGTTTGGCTCTCCTAAGTTGTTGTTTGTTTGTCTTTAGGTGATTTTGCAGCTTCTCATGACCCAGATTGAACTGTTGGGACATTTAGCACTTTAAGAGCAGGCATGGTAAGTAGGAGAGCCAAGGCTGAAGAAATCCTTACAGACATCATCGATTTTGTGGAGCTTCATTAATACAGGAGAAATAAGCTAAAGTGGATACTTTGGAACACTGCAAACAAGAGATACACTGTTCTGTTTGTTGACCTCTGTGTCCTTATCTCTGGCACCTCTGCCATGTCCTGAATGTGGAATTCTCCCAGAAAGATGCCCCATAGGTCTCCTGGGGAAGAGTGGAGTGGCCAAAAGCTTATGGGTGGTAGCAAGGCTGTCCCTAGTCATTTTGGTGCTCATGTGGGGAGCCCCTTATCAATCAATCATATTTATTGAGCACTTACTGTGTGCAGAGCACTGTGCTAAGCACTGGGAGAGTACAATAATTCAGACTTGATGGAAACATTCTCTGCCTACAATGAGCTTACAGTCCTTCCACGATTTTCCATTTCTACTTCTCATTGCTACTGCCCAGATGAATGAGGGTGTCTGTGGGAAGTTTGCAGGTGGAGAAAGGAAAGAAATTGAGACCCTTAATCTCCCTCCATTTTTGTTTGCTTCTTCCTGCTCCAGGAGCGCCCTTGTCCTTTTGCCTTTCAGTTGAATGACACGTGTGTGTGTGTGTGAAAGAGAGAGAGAGAGAGAGACAGAGACATCTTGTCCTCTCTCCTGCCCCACCATTGCTGCAGGGTTGGGGACACTGAGACTGTGCCCAACTTGGGTGACACACCTTATGAGAAGCAACATGGCCTAGTGGAAGGACCACGGGACTGAGAGTCGGAGAGCCTGGGTTCTAATCCCGACTCTGCCACTTGACTGTTGCGGGACTTGGGGTAGGTCACTTCTTTGTACCTTCTACTTCATCTGTAAAATGGGGATTAAGACTGTGAACCCCATGTGGGACGTGAACTCTGTCCAACCTGATTATCTTCTAACACTGAGACTGTGCCCAACTTGGGTGACACACCTTATGAGAAGCAACATGGCCTAGTGGAAGGACCACGGGACTGAGAGTCGGAGAGCCTGGGTTCTAATCCCGACTCTGCCACTTGACTGCTGTGGGACTTGGGGTAGGTCACTTCTTTGTACCTTCTACTTCATCTGTAAAATGGGGATTAAGACTGTGAGCCCCATGTGGGACGTGAGCTCTGTCCAACCTGATTATCTTCTATCTACTCCAGTGCCTGGCACATAGTAAGTACTTAACAAATACCGTAAAAAACTAAATGTGGATGACATCAGAGCCCAGCACTTCCATGAGCAGCAGTGTCCATTGGTCATAGGTGTCAGTGAATGCCACTCAGAATACAGGATTTCTGAGCCACTTCACAAATGCCAAGTCCAGCTGAGGTGGGGGTAGGGGGCAGATCTCTAGAGTCAGGAGCCCTGGATTCTAATTTTGGCTGGGCCACTTGCCTGCTGTGTGACTTTGGGCCATCTATTAGCATCCTTGTGCCTGTTTCCTTTAAAATGGAGATTAAATACCTGTTCTTCCTCAGACTGTGAACCTCATGTGGGATGGGGACCATATCTGATTTAATTATATTAATAATAATAATGGCATTTATTAAGTGCTTACTCTCTGCAAAGCACTGTTCTAAGCCCTGGGGAGGTTACAAGGTGATCAGCCCCCCACAGGGGGCTCACAATCTTAATCCCCATTTTACAGATGAGTTAACTGAGGCACAGAGAAGTTAAGTGATAGATACCCTAGTGCCTGGTACCTAGTAAGCACTTTATAGATACCACAATTATTATTTTTACCACCAGTGGTTTTGCCAGCTGAGGATTCTGGGCAACAAACACCATCTCCTTCAAACTCTTCTGAAGACCCACCTCTTCCACAGTCTTCGTAGATTATTCTTCCTAGTTTTGAGCATTCCAACTAGCCTTTTGAAGTAATTTTACCCCTAGAAATTGTCTTTATGGGCTCTTGTTGTTGCACTTATTATTTCATGCTCTATACCTCAGTCACTTGTGGTTTCTGTCTATTTACCTGCTGAATATTTGTTAAAATTTGTTCCTACTCTCTCCCTTCATTAGACTGTAAATTTCTTAGAGGTGGACTGTCCTATTTCTCTTTTGTAATTCCCATAGCACTAAGTACATTGCAGTCAAAAGGCACTCACTAAAGCCTATTTCTGTTAATTCAAAAATCAGTCTTTAAATTTCAGGTTGCCATAAGTACATAGGAGCCTAAGAAATGTCATTACTAACTTAGACCAGTCTTCCAAGTAGCCTAGCAAGTCTTTTGTAGACAGTAGGGACCTAATAACCAGGAGATAGCTAAAGATGCACTACCAAACTGCCTTCTTACCCTCCTCCACCTTTTTTGCCTTTGGAAATTAATTGGAGATATCCATGGAGAGAGTAGAAGAGTCAGCAAATGAGAATCATTCAATGGTGTTTGAGTGTTTATGCAGAACACTGTACTAAGTACTTGGGAGAGAGATTGCAATGAAGTAGACAGTATCTCTGCCCTCGTCAGTGGTACTTGAGTGCTCACTGTATGCCTAGTGCTGTACTAGGCACTTGGGAGAGTTTGATATAGTAGAGTTGGTAGACACATTCCTTGCCTACAGTCTGGAAGAGGGATTTAGAATCCAGCAGGGGAGAACCAAGTCCTCATCCAGTATTATCATCATCTTCTTAAGTACTTTCTGATTATGTCCTGTATGCAGAGCACAGTACCAGGTATTTGGGAACTCCTAAAGATGGCATAAGATACATTGCCTGCCCTAAAGTTTACAACGTTTTCCTCTCCCTCTTTGCTCTAGGGGCACAACTGTATTAGGGATTTGGTGCAACCAGGATTGAATTTGGCCTGGTATCTCTCTATATTTTGTTTAACAGTTTATTGTTTATCTGCCTTTGTTTAGATTGAAAGCCCCTTGAGGGCCAACACTATGCGTTATTTACTCTGTGTTCTCCTCAGTGCTATTACAAGGTAATCAGGGTGTCCCAAGTGGGGCTCACAGTCTTAACCCCCATTTTACAGATGAGGTAATTGAGGCACAGAGAAGTTAAGTGACTTGCCCAAAGTCACACAGCAGACAAGTGGTGGAGCTGGGATTAGAACCCATGACCTCTGACTGCCAAGCCTGTGCTTTTTCCACTGAGCCATGCTGCTTCTCAAAGTTGTAAGCTGTATTCTTGTTGACCACTCAGATTTTTCTTTTAGGCCGTGATTTGGGCTGTGGATTTAGCAGCTAGAATAATGATTCCATAACACCAGTGTTCTCATAGAAGCTGGTACATGCTTAAAGTGAGATGACTGCTCCCATTCATTCATTTGTATTTATTGAGTGCTTACTGTGTGCAGAGCACGGTACTAAGCGCTTGGGAAAGTACAGCAGTAGACACATTCCCTGCCCACAATGAGCTTACAGTCTGTAGTAGGGTAGATAGACATTAATATAAATAAATAAATTACAGATATGTACATAAGTGCTGTGGGGCTGGGAGCGGGGAAGAATGAGTCCAGGGCTCTGATTTAGTGGAGATAGGATGGACCCCAGCCCCAACATGGGATCTAGGGAACGCTAATACCCAGTTTGGGAAGGCCTTGGAGAAACTCATCATTTCTCCCACTCTGGTCAAAAATCATTTTCTTCAGAAGATTTACAAGGAGGGCTACAGTGGACCATTGAGCTCCCTGTTTAAAAACAGATGGAAAACAAAATCCATCCTTTATTGTCTTGATTACATTTCCTGACCTCTGACTGGATGCTTTGCAGTCTGTGATTATTAGTCAGTCAGATAAGACTTTCAGTGATTAATTGACTTTGTCTAGTAAAAGCAATAAAGACTGTTTATTAAGAATCAAATAAAGGGCAAAGAGGGCTCTCTTGCTTTTTTCTAAGTACTTTCTTACCTTCTTGCCAACTGTAGTTACTGCTCTACCTGCTTAATGACCTTAATGGGTTTCTTCAAAATTGTGATACATGAAAGAGCTCTGAAATAGTTTTCCATAGTAGATAGTTTGTAGTTTTCAAGCTCCTTGAGGGCAGGGATCATGTTTACCAACTCTATTGTATTGTACGGTGTCAAAACCTTAGTTAAGTGCTCTGCACGCAATAAGTGCTCAGTAAAAATGATTGATAATGTCATCCCCCCAAATTGAGCAAAACAATTCAAGTATATAAAAAAGATAAAAACAATTTCATTATTTTCAAATGGCAATGCGAATATGTACCAGCAATAAAAGATGCTTCATTAAATTTGGGAGGTAGCATGACCTAGCGAAAAGAACTTGGGATGGGAGTTAGGAGACCCAGGTTCTAGTCCTGGCTCTACCATTTGCCCTCTGTGCTATATTGAGCAAGTCGCTTAATCTCTATGCCTCAGTTTCCTCATCTGTAAAATGGGGATGAAATATCTGTTCTCCCTCCCTCTGAGCCCTGTGTAGAACAGGAACTGTTGTATCTACCCTAGTGCCTGTTATATAGTAAGCACTTAATAGATATTACAGCTATTTTTTGGGTGTACATATGCACGTAGTATTTAGTGTTACTAAGTAAAAGGACACCAAAGGATTGGTTGGATGATAATTCTGCTGAAAGACTATATCATGATTGTGAGTCTTGAGAGGGACACCCTCACAAGACACTAGCACTATAATCAGGTGCTCTGCAAAGGCCCCCAACCTGGATGTCTCAGGACTGAGGCTCTTCTGTCATTCCTGACAAGAGACTCCATCTAAAGGGAAGGTACTCTTTGGGTTCTCACTACTTCAGGCCAAACTAGACCAGCCTTGCCTGGGTTGTAACTCTGACGAAAGTGAACTTCTCTCCTAGGTTGTCCGCAAAAATGTTGAGTCTGTGTTCCCCCATTCCTCAAGAACCTCCAGTGGCTGCCCATCCACCTCCATATCAAACAGAGATTCCTTACTACTCGGTCATCTTGTCTCCTCCTACTTTAGCTTACTGCTAAAGTCCAGCCCGCACACTTAGCTTTTCTAATACTAACCTGCTCAGAGTAGCCTCAATCTCATCTGTTTTATACGACCTCTTGCCCACGTCCTGCCTCTGGCCAGGAATGCCCTCCCTCTTCATATCCAACAGACAATTGCTCTCCCCCTCTTCAAAGCCTTATTGAAGGCACATCTCCAAGAGGCCTTTGCTGACTAAACCCTCATTTCCTCTTCTCCCATTCCCTGATTTGCTCCCTTTATTCACCACCCTGCAGCAGATAGGTACATGTCTCCACTTTATATACATTAATGTCTGTCTCTTCTTCCCATCCCCAGATTTATGGGCAGAAAATGTTTTTACTAACTCTGTTATATTGTATTCCCCCAAGTGATATGTACAGTGCTCTACACACAGTAACCACTCAATATGATTGATAGATTGGCAGGCAGTAGGGAGAGGGTAACCACTCAATATGATTGGTAGATTGGCAGGCAGTAGGGAGATGGATGGTTGCTATGTAATCAGAACCAATCTGGTGGTGTTGGCTAAAGGGATGTGAAATCTCGCCATTGTCTTCAAAAGCAAGTCAAATGGAAGGTGTGGCAATTGTCTTACATCCCTCAGCTTGGAGTCACCACTGGGGACCCGTCCCCAGAGAGAGAGGACGTGCATGGATTGGGCTTGGAGAGAAGCTTAGGAACACAGTGGCAAATAGTTGTGGCACCATCCCTGTCAGCATAGTTCGTTCCTGTTACTTTCGCCACTTCAAGCTCTGCTGGCAGCTAGAGAGGAAGCAACTGGAGACTGGAGGGGTTGGAAAATTATTTTCCCACTTGCATTTCACCAGGTCACTGTCCCAGTGGCAGCATAACAAAGCATAGAGACTTGGGGGTTGTCACCAGAATTGGGGTTGTGGGGAGGTGGGAGCGGTCATATCCTAAATGGTTTCAGTAGTTCCACTTTGGTCCCATTATCCCAGCGTGCTTTCTCCTTCTCATCCCTGATAGGCCAGAACCTACTGACAGTCCCTTCTTCTTAAACAGGCTCAAGGTTAAGGAAAGCTTGAACGCCTCAGATCCTGAGCTGATTTCACCCCCCGCAAAAGACCCTTGGTGATTGCCAGCTTCCGGGCGATCTGAAGGGTGAGCTTCCCGAGTGTGTTAAGTAAGTTTATGGAGTGTTTGATTTTTGTAAGAGAGTGATGAGGAGTTAGAGGGGTTATCTTATCCTTCAAAGCAGGTTATTAGAGCTGGTGTGGATGTGACATTCTTCAGGGAATACTGTACTTCAGTTCCTGCTGCCTTGTTCGGCTGCACTGCTGAGAGTGTCTTCATTTGTCCTTTGTAGCAACTATGCCTTCCCTCCTCTTGCCAGCGAAGATGTACTGGGTATCTGGTGATGGGAGGAAGTAAAGTGTTCAGGCCGTCTGCTGAGCTATCCTATGGTGCAGACCTAAGCTGAATGGCTCAAGCTGGCTGGAATATACCAGAGATTAGTTAAACTTCCCGGCAAGGACAATTAAGAAATGTTCCGTGCAAAGCCAGTGAGATTAATCTTAGCTTCTATCCCAGCAGGGCAAGAGTTTAAATCATTTGGAACAACAGAACCTAAATAACAAGCCTGTTTATGATCTTGTACTTTTCTTAGAATTGGAAATGTGATTTCCATCTAATGTGACTATCCGTCAGTTGTCGAAATGTAAGGTTTTCTTATTTGTTTACATCTTAACTGTGGTAAGACAATGTGTGCATCCACAGAGTTATTAAAATAATGACAATAAATTACCCTTGATCACTCTGGCCAGCTTCCCATGACAGATTTAAAGCAGACAATCATTCATTCTCGAATCCCCTTGGAATTAGGAAGTAGATCAGTGTCTAAGGAACAAAGACAATATCATGAGCAGTGAATGAGAATTATGAGGAACACTTTTGACAGTGGGGTTCAGGAGAGGGAGTAGGGCATGAGAAGCTAAGAGCCCAGATCCGAAACTAAGGTTGAGGTGGTATATGAAGTGGTAAATGGATTTGGATAGGAAGTTCTGTCGTTGAGGAAAACAGTGAACCACTTCCACGTACCATGTAGTTTGTCTCCGACAAAGTCCTACTTTCTATTCTCCGTGTTGGTGGGTCTGGGAATGGGTGTACCCCAGCCAAAGTCAGCCCACCAGTAAGGGATGATGGCACTGGGCCAATGTACAAGGCAGTAGGAAGTTGAATTGTGGCCCTCCTAGGCAAAGACCAGCCTAGCAAACTGGAGGAGATATGGCCACCATCAGGCAGAAAGAGTAGTTCCCAAATAATCCAGGGCAAAAGTCAACCCAAGCTCCCCAAAGAGTGGTCCAAACTAGGAAAACAAAAGTAGTTGGCCTCAGCAACATCTCTCATCTGAGGCTGATACCTAGTTGACCTTCATAGTCATTCAGTCAGTCAGTCCTATTTATTGAGCCCTGACTGTGTGCAGAGCACTTCACTAAGTGCTTGGAAGAGTACATGATAACACACACATTCCGTGCCTGGAAGAGTACATGATGACAGACACATTCCGTGCCCACAATGAGCTTATAAAGTCTAGAGGGGGAGACAGACATTAATAGAAATAAATAAATGACACATAGGTACACAAGTGCTGTGGGGCTGGGAGCGGGGATGAATAAAGGGAGCAAGTTAGTGTGACAAAGAAGGGAGTTGAAGAAAAGGAAAAGGGAGCGCCTCTTAGAGGAGCTGTGACTTCAGTAAGGGTTAAAAGGTGGTGAAAGTAATTGTGTACACCTCTGTCAAAGATCACCCTTGAGTGTTTGTGTTGTCATGGATGGCCTTCACACCTTAACAAACAGTCTAACGATGCATGCCGTTGGCTTCTATGGGACTGGGCAACAGACTGTGTGTGCTTCAGCACAGACCATCACCACTAATGAAAAGCAATTGAAGTGATAGTCCTTCTGTCAGTGGGATGTTTCTTACCCTCATTAATTTGGGGCAAGACAGAATGTAATAGATGAAAGACCATTCATTCATTCAATCGAATTTATTGAGCATTTACTATGTGTAGAGCACTGTACTAAGCGCCTGGGCAGTACAAATTGGCAACATATAGAGACGGTCCCTACCCAACAACGGGCCCAAAGACCGGAGAAGTAATCACCAGATAAGTGACAATACGAGCCCGTTGTTGGGTAGGGATTGTCTTTATCTGTTGATGAATTGTACTTTTCAAGTGCTTAGTACAGTGCTCTGCACATAGCTAAGCACTCAGTGAATACCGTTGATGTTGATGATTCCTCAGTGTGATCCATCACATGTTCATTTCCCCTTTTCCATGAGAGAGAGCGTATTTGCTCCCTGATCCACTGGGAATTTGGGAGGTTTAGGGGGCAAAAATTTGGGTTATGCTCAAAACCTTAGCTTAAGGTTTTTTTTTCCATTATTAATACAGTTCCTGGACACTCCCTAAAGCACATCTGCTTTGGAGAGAAGTACATGAGCCTGGTATAGAGGATTCTCTGGAGACAAATTCCTTGAAGAGGTAGTGGACCCACTTCAGCTAGATTCAGGGTTTCACATTTTACTATTATACAAGTGCCATGTTTGGGACTTTTACTTTGTATTTAAAGATTCAGCTGAGGTGTCTGAGGACTTCATTCTCAATGACACTGACCAAGTCAACTCACCATTGTGCCATGATATCTTTTACAGTACAGGTCTTTCATGGTATACAGCAACATGGTATCGTTTGTTAGTAGCAGCCTCCATGAATAGTTCTCAGAGGTCCAAATGAAAGTCAGGTTGTCCTTTTCCAGATAGAGTTTTTTCCTTTGCACAATTTTTGTTGCCTAAAACCTGTGAAATTAGAATCCTGAAAAAGCAAAGCTAGTCATTTCCGAGGTACAGATGACAGGAAATTTCTCACTAAGGGGGAGTGAGTGCAGAGGTTTAATCCCCGTTTTACAAATGAGGAAACTGAGGCACAGGGGACCGGCCTAAAATCATGCATCAGGGGAGTGTTGGAGCTGGGATTAGAACCCAATCAATCAGTTGATTTTATTAAGTCCTTACTGTGTGAAGAGCACTGAACTAAGTGCTCGGGAGAGTACAGTATAGTAGAGTTGGTAGAAACGATCTTGGCCCACAGTGAGTTTACAGACTAGTGGGAGTGACTGACATGCAAATAAATTATAGGTAAGGGAAATGACACTTCGGTACGGCTTCTCCAGTGCCCTTCTGATTTTTATACTGACATGGTATGAGGTGACTGTGAGCCAGGAATGACCTTGGCATACCCCTAGAAACCAGCGGGTAACTGAAGCAAAATTCCATAGTCTCATTCGGAAGAAGTTTCTTTTCAAACAGCTTGGCCTAATGGATAGAGTATAGGCCTGGGAGTCTGAAGGACCTGGGTTCTAATCCTGGCTGCACCACTTGTCTGCTGTGTGGCCTTGGACAAGTCACTTCACTTCTCTGTGTCTCAGCTACCTCATCTGTAAAATGGGGATTAAGACCTTGAGCCCCATTTGGGACAGGGACATGGTACAATTTGATTAACTTGTAGCTACCCCAATGTTTAGCCAGTGCCTGGCTCATAGTAAGTGCTTAACGAATACCATAACAAAACAAAACATTCTGTAACCTCACTTGGAAGAAGCTACTCTTAAATGGCCAGAAACACAGAAGTGCATTTCCAAAGGGACTTTTGTGCCTAATAAAAGCAAGCCATTGAACAGAATGAAAGAAAGGAAGCCACATTATCTTCTTTGTTTCTCATGTATCCTTTGGTGGATTAAGTGGTGACCAAATGATTTGACTTTACGATTTCATGCAGAGGTCACCAGGAATAATTTGTTTCTTAATATTGGGAAGTAAAAGTAGATCACACTGGGAGACCATAGTAAATAGCCCCAATAATAAAGCAGAGCATCACTTTTTCATTTTCAACCTGCTTTCTGTAAACTTTCGGGAGAAACTGTATGTGATGCATGGTAGATGTCTTTTTACATCGATAAAATTGATTCAAACATGTTGAATCAAACCTACAATTAGAATGAAATTGGCAACACTAATATGTGTTAATGATAGGTGGGCAGCCTAAATTTGAGAAACAATGATCGCAAGTCTTTTTTTCAAATTCTAAACCTGCTTCATTAGTGCACAGGCCTAATTCCTAGAGGATGTGAGTTCTAATCCTGACTCCATCATTTACCTGCTGTGGGACTGTTGGCCAGTCATTTAACTTCTCTGTGCCTCAGTTTCCTCATCTGTAAAATGAGTGTTAAATACCCTTTCTCCCTTTCCCTTAGACTGGGAGTCTCATGATGAGGAAGAACTGTTTGATCTGATTGTATTGTATCTACCCTAGCCCATTAAATGCTTAACAAAAATTATTGTTGTTGTTAAGTAATCCTCTGCTTATACTCTGGTTGATCAGAGCCTAATTAGGGTATTAGGGTATTGAATGCAGTTTTTCTGTGTTTGTACATTAAACCACTCTGGGGTGTTGGCACTTAGGTTTTTCTTGTGCTTTGGTTTTGTCCCAAACAGGCCTGGCTCTGTTTTTGAGGTTACTTAGGATATCCTAATCTTGACTTCTTGTGGGCAGGAAACATGTCTACTGTTATATTGTACTCTCCCAAGCATTTAGTACAATGCTCTGTTCACAGTAAGTGCTTAAATACCATTGATTGACTGATCCTGGAAACTTGGTTTAACACTACGTTTTTTTCCAAATTAGTGCTGAGAAGCAGCATGGCCTAGTGGATAGAGCATGAACCTGGGTTCTAATCCCAACTCTGCCACTTGTCTGCTGAATGACCTTGGACAAGTCACTTACCTTCTCTGTGCCGCAATTACCTTATCCGTCAAATGGTATTAAGACTGTGAGCCCCATGTGGGACATGGACGGTACCTACCCCAGTGCTGAGTACAGTGTCTGGCACATAGTCCTTAACAAATACCATAACAAAACCATCCCGAATTATGCAGTCAGTTATAGATGAGTAGTATGGCTAGCTACATTAATGGTTCAAAGAAGTTCCACAATAGGGTTGTTGACTTTAATTAAATGGACATGTCATCCTGCCCTACTGATTCATCTAGTGGTCAGAAGACCAGTCCCTTCCTGCGCCCTCTTCGAGCTTTCTATCTTTTCCCACTGCACTGTGGCTTTTAAAATAGTTTCATCATTTCCCTTTTTTATGATACTTAAGCACTTACTATGTGCCAGGCACTGTACTAAAATCTAGCTCAGATTAAACATAGTCCCTGTCCCATATGGGGGCTCAGTTTTAATCCCCATTTTACAGAGAGGTAAATCGAGGCACAGAGAAGTTAAGTGACTTGCCCAAGGTCACACAGCAGACAAGTGGCAGAGCTGGGACTAGAATCCCCAGGTCTTTCTGACTCCCAGACCAAATGCTCTATCCACTAGGCAACACTGCTTCTCAAGATAATCAGGTCAGACATAGTCCCTGTGCCTCATAGTATTCACAGCCTAAGTATGAGGGAGAACAGGTATTGAATCCCCATTTGATACATGAGGACACTAAGGCACAGAGAAGTTAAATGACTTGCCTAGGGTCACACAGGAGGCAGGTGGCAATTGATGATGTGCTGATTTATGTGCTTTCCCCTCCTGCCCACCCACCAAGCTGGTGCCATATAGGAGGTTACTGTTGTAAAATATGAAATGGGGAATTTAGAACTATTGCAAGTGCCATTAAATCGAAACACCTAAAGTCAAGGATTACCTTTATGAAACGTTTTTCCAAGTAGAGTTGTTGTTGTTTTTTGAGTGGTTCCCCATCATCTCAAAAGGCTAAACAAATGGAAGTTGGGTTAAGGAAGAGATCAGTGTTGCTGATCAAAGGGTTATTGCTTTCTGGGGGCCTGCAAAAGTGACAGATGTTATCAATGTATTGGAAAGGAGAATTAAATACCCCAAATAATGCTCTATATTGTAAAGGAAATTAAAGAACACACAAAACATTTGCAGTATGGTTTCTAAATAGAATAAATATATATATTTTTGATTGTATTTAAGCACTTACTATGTGCCAGGCATTGTATTGGGATAGCCCATCAGGCCAGACACAGTCCATGTCTCACATGGGCCTCACAGTGTTAAGCCCCATTTTACAGATGAGGTAACTGAGGCACAGAGATGTATATTCACAGCTTTCTAGCCATGGCTTTTGGATAAGAGATCCTTCTGTGATAAATTGAAGATTATGTTGGAGAGGAAGCTGCAAGCTTGGATGTGGGAAGAAGCCCAAGTTGAGATGCTGAAATAAAAATGCTAAAAAGTTGGTGAGGAACTATATGCCATACAGTAGTGTCGTGATTTAAGAATGTACCACTGAAAAGGAAATGGGGCATGAGTTGAGAAGAACAGTGCCCTTTATAATTGTATCAACTCAATGTGCATTGTAGTGGAAAGTACTTACCAACATACCTGGGCTATCATATTGTAGGCAATATTTTCATATTTTCACCTTGTATAATGGAGAGCAGCTGAATGTTTGGATGAATACAAGGGCTGTCAAGATTGTAATCGGGCAGTACAATTGCAGGATTCCCTATGGAGAGAAGTCTCTCACAAGTCTCACTTTCATGGCTAGAAGGAGACCAAGACTAGAGAAAGGATACTTGATACTGAATCCTATGGTAAAGTGATAGGAAAACTGACAGAATTTGAAAGCTCCCTTCTTTTACTGCCCCTTCTACCCGAGTGAAGAATGACATGTAATATGGTGGGTTGCTGAAAGCTTTAGCTAGAGTGATAGCTCTGTAAATAAAATAAAAGCATATTGAGCAAGAAGCTCAGGAACAGTGGATCTGGTATTACGTAGAAATTGCTATTTATTGGAATAAGTCTTTCAGGGGGTTTCAGGTTTTGAAATGACAGTTATCCATACCAGATATTTTAGTTTTTAACAAATCTCTTGCTAGTGCCAATGGCATGTTAAAAGAAGACAGTAGACAGATAGTAAAGAGAGGATGTTTATTGATAATGTGACAGAAAAAGGAAATGACTGCATTTTGGGAAAGGATACACATTTTGAACCACTCACATCTTAGGAAGATTTGAAAAAGGCTTGAGTTAAGCAATGACATCAACCAGAAATGTGTCTAGACTTCAAAAAACACCCAAAAGATGGAATGTTCAAAATGTTTGGCTTATGAGGGCCACAATATGCAAAGGAAACACCAAATTTATTTTATTTTAGTCTCCCAAGTACTTGGTACTTTGCTCTTCACCAAGTGCTTCCTCGATTGATTTAAACCTGGGCACTGCATGAGAAACTGGATTATAGCACTCTAGACCAATTCTGTCCCTTTAATGGCAATTTAGAATGATTTTTGGAGCATTGTTGGAAAGCTTTTTTTATTTTATTGGAGAAGATTGATTTCAATTGTCACGATTCCAGGAATTTCCAGTGAAACTCAGTTCAGTCCAGGCCCCAGTACTTCATGCATTATTATTGAATCACTGACTGGAAAAAAAAACACCACCAGGACCCCAGCATAGGCAAGACAAGTCACAGCTTTGCGGGGGTTCTGTTCAGGGCCAAATTAATTCAGGGGCCTTAGGGACTGCATCCTCAGGCTGAGTGTGGCCCCAGCTGCTCCTCAGAGATGAGGAACTCGAGCCCCCCCATCTTTTCAGACAGCGCTAACGTGCTTCCTGACCCTACCGACAGGTCAGCCACTGGGTACTTTATTAAGATGGTGCCCAAACCAGATTACCAAAATGCCTACCGAACATGCACATCAGAGAATGTGGTGCAGTTGTCATCTTTTTAAGGAGCTATACAACCCTTTCCCCCATGTGAGGCTCCGAAGAGAGTGTTTACCATCTTTTGTCTGTCTCCCTGTCTAGTCGGTTAACTCTAAATTGTTGTAATAAAATTAGCTCATTATGGGCAGGGATCATATCTACCTATGCTATTATAGTGTCCCAAGTGCTTAGTTACAGTGCCGTTCACACAGAAAGCACTTAAAAAATACCATTGATTGATTGTGGCAGTTCATGTGTCTTTGCCTCTGTTTTTCTATCCAGTTCTCTCAGACTCCTTGGCTTGATTCCTAACTGCTTTGAACAATGTAATTGCACAGGAGGGCTGCAGGCCTGGAGTAGGCTATGCTACACTGTATTTTTTGTAATGAATTAGCTAGTATCATTCATTTAAGGATCTGCTTTGTTATGCCTTCATGTAGCCAATGGACAGTGTTTAGAGCCACAAGTAACTGAGGCTTTAACTATGTGCTAATGTGAGCCAGGCAACCCTAATTTACTATTGACACAAACATTCAAATTGTGACAACACTATTTGCATAATGACCTTAGCTAGGAGGGAAGCAGAGAGACCTAGAAGATAGAGCACCAGCCTGGAAGTCAAAAAGACCTGGGTTCTAAGCCTGACTCCTCCCGCTTGTCTGCTGTGTGAACTTGGGCAAGTCACTTAACTTATCCGTGCCTCAGTTACCTCATCTGTAAAATGGGGATTAAGACTGTGCGCTTATGTGGGACAGGGATTGTGTCCAACCTGATTAGCTTGCCTGGCACATAGTAAGTACTTAATAAATACAAAAAAAAAAAGGAGGGTAAGGTTAGTTCAAGGCTCAGGCACCAGTCACTCAAGAACGGATGGCTCTCTCCATCTGTTTTACTAGCTATGCTTTCTTCACATCATTAGAACCATTTTCACAGTCTATAATATTGCTTCTAATCTCTGCATTGCTAGTCTGTCTATATTTGCTAACACTACTTAGAGTGGAGTGAAAAAATATTTATACAGAAACAGAGATCTGGTTTAAGTAATGAAACATTTTCCCATATTAAACTTGCATGAGTAATATGGTTACTATGCATTTCATTTTCAGAGTCTTTGTAAGACTAGGTTAACAGTCAAGTAAGCCAAATTAGGATCTGGCAGAAACTCTGCTTTCTGGATCCACTTTGCTATAGAAAAACTGTGGGATTTCCTCTCACATATATACTCTGGACTGCTTAGCAAAAACGAAAGTCCTAAGAGAACTACATGTTTATTACAATGACATCATGATTCCCTGTATGTTTTTGGTAATCATTAAGCACTTTGTATATGCCGGCCACTGTACTAAATGCTGGGATAAGTAGAAATCCAACCTTATTCACTTGTATATATACCCCAATGCTTAGAACACTGACATATATAAATGCTTAACAAATACCATAAAAAAAAATCAGGTTAGACACAGTCCCTGTCCCATATAAGGCTCACAGTATTAATTGTTTGTCAGATATGAGGAGGAATGGTGTTCCAGGCCAGAGGCAGGATGAGGGCAAGAGGTCGGCGGAGAGATAGATGAAATGGAGGTGCAGTGAGAAGGTTGGCATTAAAGGAGAAAAGTCTGCAACTGGGTTGTAGTAGCAGAGTAGCAAGGTGGGGTAGGAGGGGGCAAGGTGATCTAGTACTTAAAAGCCAATGGTGAAGAGTTTATTTGATGCAGAGGTGGATGGGGAAATATGGCCCATATGTCTCTGCAGAAAAATGATCCAGGCAGCAGAGTGAAGCACTGACCAGAGTGGGGAGAGACCACAAGTGCTTAACAAATACCACAGTCATCATTAATATTCTTTTCTACGAGTATATGAGAGCTGTCAGAGGAGGATACTTACCAATTGTTCTCCCTTTTTTACGGTTTAAGTACTTACTGTTCTAAGCACTGGGGTATCAGGTTGAACACAGTCCCTGTCCCACATGGGGCTCACTAAGTAGGAACGCGTAGGATTTAATTTCCATTTTACAGTTGAGGAAACTGAGGTACAGAGAAGTTAAGTGAGTTGCCCAAGGTCACATAGGAAGCATTAGCAGAACTGGGTTTAGAACCTAGGACCTCTGACCCAGACTATGGTATTGCCACTAGCCCATGCTGCTCTTTGAGATAAACAGGAGGAAATGGGCTTAAACTGCAACAAAAGCAAATTTGACAAGCATGGAGGTTCTCCACTGGAGAGGCACTGAACTTGATTGACAGAAGAGAAAGCTATACCCTTGGAGGTCTTCAAAATAAAGAATAGTGATTTCTGTACACTATCAATGTATAGTTGATCATATTGTACTTGCTCCCGGTGAGTTTAATATTCACCTGCCAGGAAGAAGTAATAATAATAATAATGATGGTATTTGTTAAGTGCTTACTATGTGCAAAGCAAGTACACTGAATTGAAATCGTCGTAAAGCCCCCTCCATTTCCCTGATACTCTGTTGGATGAAGATTGTATATAGAAGGGCTTCATGGTAGACTGGAAGCTCCTCGTGGGCAGGGATCGTGTCTTCCAACTCTGTTATATCATAGTGGTATTGATTGGTATGTATCAGGCAATGTACTAAGCTCTGGGGTAGATACAAGCAAATCGGGTTGGACACAGTCCCTGTCCAATGTGGGGCTCACAGTCTCAATTCCCATTTTACCGATGAGGGAACTGAGGCCCAGAGAAGTGAGGTGACTTACCCTAGGTTACACAGCAGACATGTGGCAGAGCCAGGAGTAGAACCCATGACCATCTGACTCCCAAGCCCGTGCTCTATCCACTATACCATGCTGCTTCTTTCTCTACTTTCCCAAACACTTAGTACAGTGCTCAGCACACAGTAAGTGCTTGATAACTACCATTTGATTGGTAGTGCAAAAGAAGTATTTTGTTTGTCCCAAGTCAATTATGCACCAATAGGGGTGTACACTGCTGTTACTTAATAATAGAAGTAGACTGGTACTCCAAGCAGGCAGTCAGTGCTTAATTTGCAATTAAAAGGATGGCCGCTTCACATGAGCAGCAGGGCAACCCTTCAGCTTCAGAACGTGAAAGAGCAAACTAGGAAGAGCTGAGGCTAGGAATGATCAAGTCCATGAAGCATCAAGACATGACAGGTATGAGGGCTTGGCTATTCCTGTGGACAGAGAAGGATAGGATCTTAGAGTGGCTACCTGGAGATTCTGGCCACCAGCTGGCATGAATGATAGGAAAGAACTCAAAATGAGGCTTGTAATTACTGAAATATGGAGACTCCATATTCTCCACCTAGGGAAAGCCACATGGGAGAAAATCCTGAAGAGCTGGTCCCTTTGGAAGAGAAATCTGCTTCAGAGATCTGCTATTTTTTTCTCCCAAATAAAAGAAGCCAAAGACACCTTTCTTCTGAAGAAAGAGTTTCTGGTTGATTTGTTCCTCTCCCAGTACTGTCCCTGGAGAAATTGTTCAGGAGCAATTTATCCTTTACCCTCTCCCAAAGAACGCTACCAGTTGCCAGTACCAGGTTCAGCTTAGTTTATCGGCTGCAGAGCTACCATTTGGACATGTTGCAAGAAGTAGTTTTTTGGGGTTTTTTTCCTCTGTTACACTCACTTTTCACCTTCGTAAATTCAGTAGGACCTATAAAAATCCGAGCTGGAATGCAGCTGCCAGCCCTGGGTCCTCAACCACCTTCTGCCGGCTTTCCCATTAGAAGTGGGATTGGAGTCAGCCGGGCAGATTCCTGCACAGCATGGAGCTCATTTACAGCATTTGAAGTGGAGGTTTCCTTCATTCATGTTTCATTAGCCCTCTCTGAGGAGAGCCCGGGATCTTTAACTATACGTTGTGTTGTTTGTTCCTCCAGTGTAAGACGAATGAACTTAACGCAGACTTTGAATTTGTTTATGAGTCTAAGTAGCTCAGTACGGCATTGTACACAGCCCCTAGGCTCTGATCCAGAATTTGCTTTACTACCTCATAATGGTATTTAAAAACCTCCCAGAAAACCAAATCACTTATTTAAAAAAACTTTCAGGGGGTGCTGTTTTGTTTGTTTTGAATTTGCAGTGGATGCCAATGTATAGTAGATCATATCGGTGGTTGGTTCTTATATAATTTCAAGGGATTGCTAACCAGGCTGGGAGGCAGAATGACCAGGTGGTGAGATAGGAAGGGGCTGGGAAGCAGGAGACTCAGGTTCTCCTCTTAACTCTGCTGGTGGCCTTGGGTACGCCATGAGCATCTCTTTGGGACTTGGCATCCCCACCTGTGAAATGGGGTAAGATCACTCTCCTCCCTCCCTCTTCGATGGTGAGCCCCATGCACTACAGGACTGTGTCCTATCTGATTAGCTTTCACCTACCTAGAGCTCAGCATGTAGTGAACTCCTAGTAAATAATCATGATCAGTTGGCCAGTCAGACATGTGAGGCAGTAAGGGCAGCCTGTGGAAATCCTATTTAAAGAAAATTAAAACTTTAAAATGGTTTGAACACATGTTTTAAATATAGTAGTTGTTAAATGTCCGTATTATGGAAAAAGCAGGATCCAAGGGAAGGGGAAGAGATAAATATTGGCCAGAAAAGTTTCTACTGATGCCCCAGGGTAAAAGTGAATGAAAATGGTACTATATTTACTAGTGGGCCCCAACTCTGTGCTACATCTGCATTCTCCCCACCAACTTTATTGTGTAGAACTGTATGGTTCTCATGAGTTCTTAATTAAATATTGAGCAGCATATAATTAGGTAAGTTGGATGTTATGCCATTATTTATGATAGTTTCCTTAAGAGCACTTAGTGCTGCCTGCCTATTTAGCTCTGTGGTGGGGGTGTCAACCACAACGAGGACTGGGAAACCACCCTTTGGTTTACTCAACCAGCCAAGATCATGATGTCATAGTCCAAGAGGCCTGGATCCTAGTCCACCTCCATCAGGGCTTAGCTCCTTCTGCTTTGTCACCTCCTCCAGCTGGGAGAGGCAGCGGGAAGCCTTATCCACTTCCAGAGAGTTGGGAAGGCTGTGGCTGTCCAGGTTGGATCCTGAGCATTTGAGGAGCCCCAAAATCTGCACTGTTTTTTTATGGTATTTGTTTAGTGCTTACTATGTGCCAAGCACTGTACCAAGCACTGGGGTAGATAGTTGATTAGTAAGACTGTGAACCCACAGGGGAGAGGATTTGCTTGTATCCCCTCCTCCATTTAGTGCAGTTCCTGGCAAATAGTACGAGCTTAAATACCACAATCATCATCATCAGTCTGCATCTCATATGGGACTCAGTCTTAAGCTCCATTATACAGATGAGGTAACTGAGGCACAGAGAAGTGAAGTGACTTTTCCAAGGCCTCACAGCAGACAAATGGCCAAGTCCTGGAGCTGAATGTGAGTCGAGGTTTTGGCCCCAAGCCGTCTGGGGCATTGTCAGAAAATAGCAGGGGAGGCAGGGTGGGGACAAGGCTCTGGCAACGCAGTGGCAGAGGTGTGTGTGCCAGGTAATGTAAAAGTGTAGTACGGGCAGGGAAGGGACTGGTAAATTTATCCGTGCCTCAGGGTAGCCAAATGAACGTCTGAACCTGGTTCTTGACTAAGGTCAGCCAAAAACTTAAAGTCTTTGGAAGGCAAATGATTAGCCTGGGTGCTTTCTGGCATCATGGGATGTGGTGAATGCTATTTTTATGTGATGGGTAGTGTTTCTGTATTTGTAAGTTCAGTCAGTCTTAGTACAGTAAGTTCTGCTTACTGTGTGCCGAACACTGTACTAAGTGCTTGTGAGTGTAATATAACCCAGTTGGTTAACAGGTTCCCTGCCCACAGTGAGCTTAGGAGGTGGAATACCTCAATATCATTAAAAGAGTCTTAGAAGAGTAATCAGTGTGGTATTTACTGAGCGCTTACAGTGCAGAGTCCTGTAGGAGGTGTTTGGGGAAGTACAGTACAATAGAAGTTCGTAGACATGATCCCTGCCCAAAAAGAGTTTATAGCCTAGAGGATAATTTGAGTGACAGTGGATTTTAACCATCAGAAGTAAAAATAGCAAAGCTACAAGTTTGTGAGTATATTTACAGCTTTTGACCCAGATATCTTCTGGCTTAGAGTGAATCTTCTAATGTATCATTTTACTGGAGATGAGTGGTTATGGCCGTTCAGGTTTCAGCTTATTTGCCCATTCAAAGGTTGCTAGACAAAGTCAGTTTTTTCTTCTTCTGCTGTTGTACTCAAGATGAATTTTTTAAAAATTTCATTAGAAATGGCACATGATGAGATTCCCAGCTGCTCTGTGTTTGGGGCTATTAGCATGGAACAGTTTCCCAACCCCCACACCCAACTTCTTTCTCTCAAGTCCTGGGGCTTTCTTGGCTGGGTCATGACTCAGAGAGAACATAAGTGGAGGAATAACTGATTATATATTAATCTGATATGGTGCTTTCCTCTGAGACATAGAGTGAGAATTAATGTTTTTAAAATGCTCTTCATGTACAAAATGATGGTGATGTTATTCACAATGAAGGTAACACTTTATAGATTTTTTCCCTTCAATTTAAGGAAAATTCCATAGCCGAATGTCCTGCTGTTTGTTTTCATTGCAGAGACTGAGTACTAAAGCTTCAGATTGTATTGAACTTGAAATTTTTCTGGAGAAATTTATGGTTTTTTAAAAATCTATTTCACTCCTGTATATTGCTTTATAAAAATCAAGCTGAAATTCCTCTCTTGTAGGTAATTGAACTCTTTCAAGATCACTAGTTCACTAAATAGTATCCAGGAAATAGGAAGGAGAATTTATCTTTCCAAGGGTGGATAGTGAAGTTTACTCTTAGAACCTCTTCCCTCCCGGTAGAATCAGGTTCATGGTGACTGAATGCATTTATTTTAGTTGTGTTACGGGAAATAAATTCTGATGTATTCACACAAAACTGGGATAAGACACAGGACAGCAGAAAGGTATCCGAACATGCGTCACCAATATTATGAAGAGGTAGTATTGTGCTGATCTCTCTCTTCTAGACTGTAAGATCATTTTGGGCAGGGAATGTGCCTGTTTATTGTTCTATTGTGTTCTTCCAAGTGCTTGGTACAGTGCTCTGCACATAGAAAGCGCTCAATATGATTGACCAAGTAGAAATATAGCATGTAGCGACCCAGAATACAAGTAATTTACCGGGATTATCAGACATATAATTTTAGGATTTAGACTCCTTCTTGGTCTCCTTCCCTCTGGATCCTTCAAGAGATTATCATGCAATAATTCCCAGCAAATTTTAATTGGCCTTAGGGGTTGAAGAGAAAGAAGTGTGCCTCTGAGGAAAAATAGGAATGGTAAATCAAGAAGGCTAGTTACCCTGCTTCATTGCCCTCAGTCTAGGTGGGAAGAGCAAGGGATTAGGAATTAGAAACCAAGCATCTTGTGTCACTTGAACTTTCTGTGTTGTTTCGTCATCTAGATGGGGAAAGATACCTATTCTTCCAGCTTGTTAGATTGAGAGCACTATTATAGAACAGATCCAAGAGGGTATCAGGCCAGGAATGTGGTCTTGGCTTGGGCTGGGACTGAGCTTTTAGTCCCATTCTGGGGGCTAGGTGAACCCTCCCCTCCAAGTCAGCAGTCGGGAAGAAGGGCCCCCAGGAGTGGAACCAAGACCCAGGAAAAGGAAAGATTTCACCTATTTCTTTATTCAGTTAGGACACGATCTGTGATCGATGTTGCAGCAAGTTCAATTTGGGTTGAAGAGATACACTTGGTTTTGTCAGGTTGCATGTCTTCACTGCATGTTTTGGATAGAACACTAGCGCAGAAGTAGGGAACAGTCTTCCTATAATGTGCGTCTGTCTGGGTACAGCATGATGCAGTGCCTGAAGCAATGATTTGTGTATGAATGTGGCGTGGGGCACAGGGAAGTTACAATGTCAATTTTTCTTAATGTGGGGTTCTGCAATAATGCAACTCCCATGTTAAGGTTATAGGGCTGGCCATCAGTATGATTAAGCTCTTTGTGGGCAGGGATTCTATATATATAATACATATATCTATATCGACACTATTGTACTCTCCCAAGAACGTAATACAATGATCTGCATGTATTAAGTGCTCAATAAATGCCATTGATTTATTGAACATAGGGCCTGTTCAGGCTTGGTCATCATCTTCGGCTGCTGTGATTCCATTTTGCAAAACGGGTTTCCTGACGTTTTGAGAGCATTAGCTGTTAAAGCAGTACTATACCTTTCTTGGGTGCTTTGCATTGTTGAGATGAATCATTTTTGTTATAACTCTAGTTTCATCTCCTAAGTGTGCATTGCATGGAGCTCCTGTCAACAATCACATGGTCACTAAGAGAAGTTGTGTTTATGCATAAAGACTTAGAAGAGTTATGATATATGTAATGGGAGCAGATGACAGTAATATGCGGAGCTAGCTTACAAACTATTATAAATTATGTTGATTTAACTTAGGTTAAAAAAAGGCAAAACTATTTTGTAGAAACTAGGAAGATTGATATTTTTACTTGAGTCTGGACACTTGCTTGATTCTCATTTAAGTTGGGATGCCCTGTTTGACCTATTCATTCTGCTCCGTTATTCTGTATTAACCACCCAGGTCTGTGATATATCTTGCCACAGTTGCGTTGGTAGATGAACTGTGTTGAGATATGGCAATGATGACCATGTATGACTGTGATGAGGCTAAATAACTCCATCCTTCTCTAAAGACTTCATGCTAAATAGTAATAATAATAATAATAGTATTTGTTAAGTTCTTACTATGTGTCAAGCACTGTTCTAAGCGCTGGGACAGATACAAGGTAATCAGGTTGTCCCACATGGGGCTCACAGTCTTAACCCCCCATTTTACAGATGAGGTATCCAAGGCACAGAGAAGTTAAGTGACTTGCCCTAGGTCACACAGCAGAAAAGTGATGGAGCCAGGATTAGAACCCCCATCCTCTGATTCCCAAGCCTGTGCTTTTTCCACTGTGCCATGCTGGTTCTATATATTCCTCTGCTCTCATGCTCCTTGGTGTACATCCCTAGGCCATTTTTCTACCTTGCCAGTTCTCACTGATTCCAAAGGATGATTCTAGGCCTGAGTGGTAATCATGGATTTATTTTATGAAAATAACTAAGATATAATTAGAGAACAAGCGCATTGACTAACGAGGGCATTTTAGGAATGTAGGCAATGCCATCTCATGGAGAATTAGCATACCTGGTCTTGCATAAATAGGCAGATCATTGCAGTGATATAATTAGATATTTCTCTGCCCCCGGCAAATTTCACAAACTGCACACCCACTTTATATTGGAAATGTGATCACACCAGTTGTCAGCAGGGCAGCCATGTAAACCGGTTGCTGTTTAACGTAATGCAGAGCTAAATGGGACTAATTTAGGGCACTAAAGACTAATTGATAAATGAGTGGAAAACATTTTGCAAATATAAAGTGAAAAATAGTAATGCACAGTGGTGGGAGAATTTCATCCTCACCCCAGCCAGCGGTCCGCATAAGCCCTGAAGCATGAGAATCAATTGTCTTTGTAAATTCTGTCGTATGTAATGAACTGGAAGGTGCTATTGTTAAGTAGGTAGGTTGGTAATACAAATAAGTTGAGTTCTGGAGATGTTTTGAAGTCAGGTTAGCCTGTTATATGGTTTTGAAAGGCTTTTTACCATGAAGACAGAGCAGTGAAGCAGGAGATGAACAATGCCTTTGGTTCTTAATGAAATGTGTAACTGGGAGAAATGTTCTGAGATTCTGAGTCACTTACCTAGTTTCATTCCCGGTGCTCAGTTAGCCTGAGCCTATAATTTTGTTCTTATTATCTAGAGAAGTCTCAGATTTGGTGTTCAAGTAGTTTATATGATTCTGCTCCTTTCAACTTGAAATTATTTAGCTGCCTGCTTCGCTTTGGAAGAATGCCTTCTTGGCTTGTTGATGGCCAGGTGAAAGCTCATTTTTTAGAAAGGAATCTCTTTCTGCTTTCTGGGATATGATGCAATGAATGCCAAAGTCGTGTGTGTGTGTGAGTGTGTGTGTTGTATGTGCACACACAGATATATGTATTTACACGCGCACACACACACACGCACCCCCCCCCCCGCACCCCATATGAAAGGGGAGGACATTCCAGGCCAGGAGCAGGATGTGGGTGAAGAGTCAGTGGCCAGATAGACGAGATCAAGGTATAGAGATGGCAGGTTGGCATTAGAGGAGCAAAGGGAGCATGCTGGGTTGTAGTAGGAGATCAGCAAGGTAAGATAGGAAGGGGCAAGGTGGTTGATTATCTGTTCTAATGTTCTTCACTAGAACAGATAATCAACCTATTCTACTTTGGAAGTAATAGCTATGAAAGTTCCAACTCCTTTGTTTAGAACTTTTTGTTTAGAAAAATTGTTTAAAACTTCTAGGGATAAGGCTTTCCTTTGTGACATCACTAGGGGTAGGGTTAAAGAGATAGTAAACCCTGTGTGGGCAGGGATTGTCTCTATTGCTGAATTTTACTTTCCAAGCACTTAGTACAGTATGCAGAGGACTGTACTAAGCGCTTGGGAGAGTACAACGCAACAACAGACAGTCCCTGCTCATAACAAGCTCACAGTCTAGAGGGGGAGACAAAAATTAATGTACATAAATAAATTGCAAATATGTACATATGTGCTATGGGGATGGGAGGGAGGATGAATGAAGGGAGCAAGGCAGGGTGATGCAGAAATGAGTGGGAGAAGAAGGAGAGGAGGGCTTAGGGAAGACTTCTTGGAGGAGATGTGCCTTCAATAAGGCTTTGAAGTAGGGGAGAACAATTATCTGTCTGTTTTGAGGAAAAAGGGTCAGACGTTCTCTGGTAAAGTGCAGAAAATTAGCTTATTCTACAGCTTCTGGGAAAATACCCAATTGCCTCCTGTGGTAGCCCAAACCCACTGCTGTCAAATTGGAAAAAAAAAATTGGACGGGTGCATTGCTTTAAATTTTGTAACTGTCTTTATTTCACTAAAAGCTTTCTAACCACATAGTGATTTATTTGAGCAATTCCCTGGGGTGTGGAAAACATTTCTCAGGAAATGATATGGGCAGAGCATAGAAAATACACAGGAGAAGGAATAATGTGATGTCTTTACAGGGAAGTGCCTTGGATATTTGAAGGAAGAGAATAAATAGATGAAAATTTCCCTGAATTTCTCCCTCATGCCCCAAAACATTTGTTCTTTCTACTCAGGCTTACTGATACCAAAAACGATGATATTAAAATAAGGAAAATAAATTGTTCCATATTAAATTAATCTTTATGGTTTTCCTTTGGGCTTTATGGCTCTTTTTTAAAGACCATATCTGCTTTATTCAATTTTCTGAATACAGTTGGGGCAGAGCAAAAACCCTTATAGTACAACAAATGGCTTTAAAGATGTCTGCTTCAACGACTGTAAAAACGAAGCAGGAATTGTTGTGATAGATTTATGCTTGTTTTAATAGTGGCCATGCACATAGCACTAGCTAAAGGGGTCATGTCATGTGACTGCAGTGACAAGTGTTCATTCATAATTTGATGGCTTTTCTACCTAGACTCTGGCAGCCTGACAGCTGAGCACCTGTTAGGCCCAAGTGCTTGACAAGAAGCCCAGAGCAGTTAGTGAAATCCTGGGTGCATAAAGAGCCATTTTTCATTTAGTAGTATTTCTCCATTTTTCGTGAGTGGAAAATCTGAAAGTCCCTTCAGGCCACCATGATAACTAGGAAGAGACCTGAAGAAGTGTTCCATATGCACAAGTCTGGAAAAAGTCTAGGGGCAAATGTATCTTTTTCTGTTGACTGAACAGTGGTTTGAAAATGGTTTATCTCACTGCATTCTTACTTTGCATCTACAGGTATCCTTCACTCTGCCACCCGCAATGCAGTCGGCAGCCCCTCTCGTGCTCTAGGCTGGCATGGGACTCTGGCTGAAGGTAAAACTTCCTGCTCTAAATCTCCCCAGTGCGTTTCTTAGGGAGAGGCAGTTGGCAGCACTCTCGGCAGAACCCTCGTTAGCACGTGCTGCTGCCCCCGGTCCGACCCCCCAAAATGATGCTTATCCAGAATGACTGTTTAAGAATAATAATGATTGTGGTATTTAAGCGCTTACTATGTTCCAAGCTAAGCACTGATGCACTGTACTAAGTGCTGAGTTTGATGTTGTGCCTGTAATGAACTTTGAGAATCGCCTGCCCTGTCATCTACTTGAAGAGCAGCATTCTCTTTCCCTAAGTGCTAGGATTCTGGCTTTGAGTTGACTAATTGATACCCAGTAATCTGGCAGAAAAAATGTCCTTGTCATCTGAGGGTGCCTGAAGGTCAGCATGGCATAATGAATAGAGCAAGAGTCTGGGAGTCGGAAGATCATAGGTACTAATCCCGGCTCTGTCACATGTCTGCTGTGTGACCTTGGACAAGTCACTTCACTTCTCTATGCCTCAGTTACCTCATCTGTAAAATAGGGATTGAGACTGTGAGCCCCTTGAGGGTTAGGGACAGTGTCCAACCTGATTTGCTTGTATCCACCGCAGCACATAGTACAGTTCTTGGCACACAGTGCTTAATAAATGCCTTTATGATTATTATTATCACTATCACTATTATAATCATCACCTAGGATACGCTGTTTATTTTGGAAATATCCTCAAGCTACAAAGTCATATATGGTGATTTCAAAATTTCTGAGGACATTTTTGAGCAATTCTGGTGGTCAGTCTTCTCTGCCTTACCCCAGGAGTCCCTGTTCCTACGAAATGCTTTCTCTTCTCCAGTAGGTCATACCATTTTCCTACTATTCTACTGGGTTCCTTCTGTGTCTTCGCACTGCTTTAGTCATCAGCTGCTTTTCCAGTTCATTTTCCACTAAAACCTCCAGGCTGCTTTTATTCTCCAGTCTCGAGGGCATTTGGCTGTTTTGAGTGAATCAATCAGTGGTATTTATTAAGTGCTTACTATGTGCAGAGCACTGTACTAAACACTTGGATGAGTACAGTACATCAGAATTAGTAGACACATTTCCTGCCCATAATGAGCTTACAGTCTAGAGGCTATTTTTGATGTTTTCTTTTCCCTCTAAATTTGGAATCAAAGAAGGATGAGTAGGATAGTGTTATGGGTGACTGTGAATATGAAATCACAGTAGTTCTGACCAAATCGGTAAACCAGATAAGGTGTTCATCTAGCCTTTCCTGTTAGTGGGTTTACCTTGAGGAACTATTGAAAAATATCCCGAGGTAATTTTTAAATTTCTAATCAGTTAGTACCAATGAAGTCTACTGAGTGTTGACTGTGTCTGGGGAGAACTATTCATTCATTCAGTCATATTTATTGAGTTTTTACTATGTGCAGAGCACTATATTAAGTGCTTGGTAGAGTACAATGCAGCAATAAACAGTCACATTCCCTGCCCACAACAGGCTTACAGTCTAGAGTGGGAACCATACAGTGCTAAAAGATTGGGGAGCCTGTCCACCTAGCCTTCTTTTCAAAGACAACATTACTGTCAGGAAGATCCTAATCATGTGTGCAAGAGTGGCTGAAAAGGCTTATATGAGACTGATGCACTCTGCTGCATTATTTAATTTGTGGATACGGCATTAGTGGGCTGGTCCCATTCAGGGCCCTCCTCTGTTTTTGAGCCTCCCTCTTGGCACCCTAGATTCTACTAGTCCTTTGTTTAAGGAGAACAAATCCTCTCCCAATTCATTCATTTATTCAATTGTATTTATTGAGCACTTACTGTGTGCAGAGAAGTGTACTAAGTGCTTGGGAAGTACAAGTCAGCAACATATAGAGACGGTCCCTACCCAACAATGGGCTCACAGTCTAGAATGGGGAAACAGACAACAAAACAAAACATGTAGACAGGTGTCAAAATCGTCTGAACAAATAGAATTAAAGCTTTACACACATCATTAACAAAATAAATACAATAGTAAATATTTACAAGTAAAATAAGTAATCTATACAAATATATACAAGTGCTGTGGGGAGGGGAAGGAGGTAGGATGGGGGGATGGAGAGGAGGAGAGGAAAAAGGGGGCTCAGTCTGGGAAGGCCTCCTGGAGGAGGTGAGCTCTCAGTAAGGCTTTGAAGGGAGGAAGAGAGCTAGCTTGGCAGATGTGCGGAGGGAGGGCATTCCAGGCCAGAGGAAGGACAAGGGCCCAGGGGTCGACAAGAGGACAGGTGAGAATGAGGCACAGTGAGGCTAGTGGCAGAGGAGCGGAGGGTGCGGGCTAGGCTGTAGAAGGAGAGAAAGGAGGTGAGGTAGGAGGGGACGAGGTGATGGAGAGCCTGGATCTCCCAACAGTTACCATCATCAGTCACGGGTATTTACTGGGAGCTTACTCCACTGTTTTAGACTGAGCTTCACTATGTCATTACAGATATTTTGGGGCTGCCCATTCTTCTCACGTGTCCTGCCATGGAGTTGGGTCACTTTGGTGCCGGTAAGTTGACTGTACTTCAGGATCTCATTGTTGGTAGTCTTGTTCTGTCATATGATGCTGAGTAAGGGTCAGAAGTGACACTGGTGAAACCGCTTTAGAATTTGGGTGTGTCTTCTGTAGTACGTACAAGTCTTTCAGTCATGTAGCAGGTAAGACACCACAACAGCCTTATATACCTTCGACTTGGAGGTTGGCACCCCTTTGTCACCACACTTCTGTTTTGCAGTCTGACAAAGACCACGTCCTATTATATTTTATCGCTTTGCATTTCTGTGTATCATTGCACTGTGTACTGCCTTCTTGTTGTTGTCTTATGTCATCGAGTCGTGTCCGACCATAGCGACGCCATAGACACATCTGTCCCAGAACACCTCACTTCCATTTACAGTCGTTCTGGTAGTGTATCCATAGAGTTTTCTTGATAACAATACAGAAATGGTTTACCGTTGATCAGAAGTGGGGAGTTGAGAATGAGGAACAGTAAATAAATGTGCTTTATTAAATTGAAAAAAGGTAGAAATCAATTCAGTTCTATTTTAAAACCCCAACTCTTTTTTTTTTCTCAAATGGAAAATTTAACTATTGTTAATTATTGTAGCCAGAATTTGGGGCTGTAAAGACTTTACTGGGAAAACGGGAAAATTACATTTCTCATCTTCATATATCACATCTGTTGCCTTAGTATTATCCTCTTGGTATGTTCATTTGGATAAAATAAAATTATTTCATCTGCTCTTACTGAGGGAGGAGAGTATGCTATGAAGTAATGTAAGTGGAAATGGTCAGTGTCTTAATTAATCAATCAATGGTATTTATTGGGAACTTACTATGTGCAGAGCACTGTACTAAGCACTTGGGAGAGTACAATACAAGTGTTAGCAGACATGTTCTATGCCCACAACAAGCTTACAGTTTTTATGCAGAAATGGAAGACTCTCTTGCTCCACTTCACAGGGGCAGAAAGAGAAATTATGCAGTCCCACTAATTTACTCTGGAGACTTTTCCATCACAACCCAAATAGAGTTTGGATGGAACAGCTGAGGTTAGAGCTGGGAAGTGGATTTTTCAGGAATCTTATGCTTGTGCTACCTAGTGGCCTGCCTCCTTACTAGGACACTTATGCATATTTGTGTAGAAAGAATGTGTCTGTGTGGAGTTGGGGAAGAGTATAAGCTGTTCTTTGTCATAGCTGTGAGAGATAGCTAGCCTTCACTTTGTTGGGGCGAGAAAATCCAGGATCAGGGAGATGGCAGATTATCCCTCTCTGCTTGGGGATACTCAGTTATCCAGCACAAAGGTGAGTTTCTAACTATAATTACCTGAAGTTATAATTGTTTTTAATAGACCCTCACCCCACTTTTTCATTGCAGAAAATAATTTATGGTGTAAAAACCCCTTCAGAATCACCTTTTAAGTTGCATTTTAAAAGTTGATGAGAGGTGTGTTGTGCTTATTTGTATCTGCTCACCTCAGGCTCTGCCCAACCTCTTCAGTTGGTGAAAAACAAATCCAGTGGGTAACCAGCCAGGACTGGATAAGAGGGGTCAAATATCCACTTGCTAAAATTGCAGTGAAATTTTATAATGTGCATTATTTATTTGCCTTGATTCTCATTCCCAAAGTCTGTGAGAAGCAAATATAACTCAGTAACTCTTTTTGATTTTAATGTCAGGGAAATAGTCCAGAAAATTAGGGGAGGGTGAATTAGTTTACCTTAAACTGTTTCCCATGAAACCTTGTCCAAACCCTTCTTGATAGTGTGTTCTTTGTGATTCTAGTAATGTCTCATTTATTTATTCAATTAATATTTATTGCCAGATACAGTTCATGGCACTGTAATAGCCAGTATGATTTTGCAGAACCTAATTAATTACTTTGAGATCAAATAAGCTTACTACATAGCAAGAACCAGGGGGTCCTACATATTAGAGGGTATTTGTTGGAGAAGTAGTGGTATTTATTGAGCATCTCTTGGGTTCAAGTCATCATACTAAGCACTTGGGAAAGTGCAACAGTAGCACCAGGCAGTCAATTGTATTTATTGAGCACTTACTATGTGCAGGGCACTGTACTAAGCACTTGGGAACGTACAATCTAACAAGACACATTCCCTGCCCACAATGATATGTTCCCTGTCCATAAGGTGCTTACTTTCTATTGTAGTTTCTATGTAGTTGATTAGGTAAATCTTGCACTTAAAAACTACAATGTTTTCTCTTCATCCTATCTCTTAAGACAAAGGCATGCTTATTTTAAAATCAGATTTTTCTAAGGTTAGTCGGGGCTCTGAAACAGAATAAGGAAAATTGTACATGTACATATCTTGTACATATTTACTATTCTATTTATTTAATTTTGTTAATATGTTTTGTTGTCTGTCTCCCCCTTCTAGACTGTGAGCCCACTGTTGGGTAGGGACCGTCTCTATATGTTGCCAACTTGTACTTCCCAAGCGCTTAGTACAGTGCTCTGTACACAGTAAGTGCTCAATAAATACGATTGAATGAATGAATGAAAATCCCCCAGACTTTTACTTATCAATCCAAAGTTTTCTGTACTAAGCACAGCTAAATCTCATCTGACCAAGATGTCTCTCCTGAAAGTATCTTACCTGGCACTGTGTTCTAGCTAGAGAGATTAAAATATATTCAGTTGGGAGTTTCATACGAACACTTATTGTGACTCTTTGGAGATTTGTTCATCATTAATTTTCAGTAATTGTTTTGACATTGTTGATCTCTCAAAGCACCAAAAGTAAGCTCAAACGATAAAGGAACTGTGATTTCATTAAGGATTGTTACTTTTCAGTGGGGAATACAATGTTTCATGAAAAACAAAAGGAACCTTGTCATATTCTATTAAAGCAATTCCTTAACCCCGATGAAATTGCCTAAGGCCTTATTCTGCTCCTAATTACACACAGCTTAGCTTGGATTTTCATGTAATTTAAATGAATGAGGCTTGTATTGCATGTCTCTTATTTAAATTACTAAGATTCAGAATCTTGACCTCCCCTCTTCCAATGACCGTGACCTGAAAGGATGGAGAATCCCTATATAAACAGCATGCCTGGCAGGACTCACCAAATTGTCCTTCCATTTCCTTTTCTAATTAAAAAGGAAAGAAAGTAGTGCTATTTTCCTTCTCTGAATTTGGATATGTGGGGGTGGTGGGGGGTGGGGAAGGGTGGAAAGGGAATGGGGAACAGGCTAATAGAGTTTAGAGAAGCAGTGTGGCCTAGTGGAAAGAACATGGGCCTGGGAGTTGGAAGACCTGGGTTCTAATCCTGGCTCTACCACTTGCCTGCTGTGTGTCCTTGGACAAGTCACTTAACTTCTCTGTGCCTTTCCCCTCATCTACAAAATAGGGATTCAGTACCTGTTCTCTGTGAGGCCGTGTGGGTCCTGAATATCTGGAATCTATCCCAACACTTAGTACAGTGCTTGGCATGTAATAAGCCCTTAAAAATGTCACTACTATTATGATTGATTCTAAAATTATGTAGAATGAGATAACACCAAAATACCCCTTCCTTTATCCTGTTCCTTCCCATTGCAGTCAAATAGATTTTTTTGGTTGTAGAAGAGACTTTTTAAAAATTTTTTCTTGTACCTGGGTCGAAGGGCTCCTCATAGAAGCTTCTGTACCCTGCAGAAAGAGAAGCAGCATGGCCCAGTGGGTAGAGCACAGGCTCGGGAATTAGGAGGACCTGAGTTCTAATCCCAGCCCTGCCACTTGACGGCTGCGTGACCTTGGACAAATCATTTCACTTCTCTGTGCCTCAATTTCCCTGTAAAATGGGGATTAAGACTGTGAGCCCTGTGTGGACTATGGCTACCCCAGCACTTAGTACAGTGCCTGGCACATAGTGAGCACTTAACAAATGCCGTTTTTAAAAAAAGGGTGTGGCTTATGTCAGGGTTAAGGTAGGGCAAGTGGAATTGGTTATGATGTATTTCTAATTCTCTAGGAAAGATACGTTTCTCTTCTGTTCTTGTACAGAGCGAGCCTTGGGTTAAAGTGATCATATTTTTAAAAGCTGTAAGGGAAAAGAGGTGGGACCTATAGATTGTAACACTGGTAAGGCAGGAAAGACTGCATATATATAACTGGAGAAAGAGGGAGAAGACAGTCATTTGTGGGAGCACAAAGGTGACTTGTAAGGATGGGGCTAAGAGGATAAGGGATAGGGAATAGAGGGGGCAAAATTAGGTGGATATAAAAAGAGAGGGGAGTAGTGTCAGACTCATGGCTCAGATGCAGACATTCCTGCTGAGGTAGCAGCAGTACTTTCCTGATATTTCACCCACTTTCTGCTGCGCATCTGCCATCAGGTCTGAAGAGTCTGCTACTGCCATCCTGGCCAAAGGCAGGGTTTTAATTCTTCTGGAAGCTTTTTGGGTGGTTGGTCAAAAAACCCACAGAAAGTGACTGTACTGCCCAGCGCAGGTTGTGTGAGCGAAGCAGGCCACCTTCATCGGACTGCCACGTGCAATCACGGACGTTAGCTTCTTTCACTCCCTTCCTTTACCTGGTCTGGTGGAGTGCAGGGAGAAGGGGGCATAGGAAGCTTGCTCTGCTTTCCTGGCTCCATTTTGCTTGGGGTATTACTCAATGTGAAGGGTTGGATTGAGAAGTTAATATTAAATTGCAATTTGACCCTGAACATCAAGCAGCTGTGTTCCAGGATCATAAACTTCAACTGCCAATCTCTGCTTAAACTTCCCAGATTCTGAGATTCAAGCTAAACCAGATCATTTTGGGGTTTGATTTATTTGGCAGAGTTTAGCTCCCTATTTCAGAATATCCAGTTGTTCAGTCTGTCAGCATTTATGAAACACCTACTATATACAGAGAAGTCACTACAGAAGTCACAGTCCCTTCCCTCAAGGAGCTTGCAGTCTAAAGTGAGTGAATTACAGATTAGAGATATTTATTGAGTGTTTACTGTGCTCAGAGCACTGTACGAGTGCTTGGGAGGATACAGTACAACAAGTTCATAGACAAGTTTCCCTGTCCATAATGAACTTACAGTTTAGAGCGGGGAGACAAAATGATGTTATGTTTGGAAAATATTTGAAGTCTTCAGTTGACTTTGAGCATTATGGAAGCTGCTCATCTCTCCATACCTTCCCTCCATTGTTGTAAAATAATGGGAGCCAGCCTGGTTGGCTCATTTATATATCCTTGTCATGACCAGTTGAAGACTGTATTCCAATTCCTTGCAGTGGTCAACTTACTCTTGCAGCCCAAGATGTGCTTATTTGGTCATATTCATTCTGATTGTTAAAAAAAAAAAAAGGAAAAGAGTGAGCAAAGTTTATATTGGACCTCAATACTGATTTATTTAATTTGCTGTGCCAGTGTTATCAATCATGTCTTTCAACTCCTCCCCGCAACCTCTAAAGCAAAATGTCATTCTTTTTCTGTCTTTGTCTCTCATTCTCTCTCTTTCTGTTATATAAGCTGAGGGAGGCCAGACTGATAAAAAACAAATCACAGGTTATTAATCTACTGAACTTACCTGCAAGGCTAATTTAAAAAGCTTCATTTAGCTAGGAGCTGGACAGGAACTATGTCATATTCTCTGCCACAGTAGTGGCAAGAACACCGTGGGTGTTCAGCTCATTTGAATAATAATAGTGATGTGGTGACAAAAGTTGCATTAAAGACTGAACACTGGTAGTGGAAAATTGAGCCAATACCCACAAGGGAGGAGAGGGGATGTCCTTATAAGCCTCTTGGTCTGGGGGAAAGCCAGGGGATATAATCACATGGTCTGTTCATGTCAGCGCTACCCAAGAGAGGTATCTCACAGGCATATTTTCAGTGCTCACCACCCGGTTTGTTCAGTTGTCCACCTCACCTTGCATCTGATACTTCTGTCTGAATGTTTTCTTTTGAAACGTTTAACGTATCTAGGAGAGATACGTTTCTCTTCTTGTACAGAGCGAGCCATGGTCTAAAGTGATCATATTTTTAAAAGCTGTAAGGGAAAAGAGGTGGGACCTATAGATTGTAACACTGGTAAGGCAGGAAAGACTGCATATATATAACTGGAGAAAGAGGGAGAAGACAGTCATTTGTGGGATCACAAAGGTGACTTGTAAGGATAGGGGCTAAGAGGATAAGGGATAGGGAATAGAGGGGGCAAAATTAGGTGGATATAAAAAGAGAGGGGAGTAGTGTTTAACGCATTTTCTTTAACCAGCCCACCCTCTGGCATGGAAGGAACATTTTAATAGAATTAGCCGATAAAATTTCTTGGTGATGAGCTTAAATGGGTAGGGAATAGGGGTTCCCTACATGCTTTAATCACTGGGTGTCTTTATACATGTACACAAGCTCCCACTCATATTTGGGTCCTAGAACAGTGTAAGTGATATGTTGGCCATGTATATACCTGTCAGTCTATGTAAAGAGTTACATTTAAAGCAGTTGTAGACATAGGAAAGAGCTGGCAGATAAAGGTCATCATCATCATCAATCGCATTTATTGAGCACTTACTATGAGCAGAGCACTGTACTAAGCGCTTGGGAAGTACAAATTGGCAACATATAGAGACAGTCCCTACCCAACAGTGGGCTCACAGTCTAAAAGAGGTCCTTGAATGAAATCACTTTTATTTTGAGTTCATCTACTTACGGACACGGTCAGCTCATACTATTTCAGATGGAAATGCATCTTGAGATTAATTTGAAAATGCATATTTTAAAATGGAAAAATTTACTCTTCACATTACTCTGAACAAGGGATTCTGTGTAATAAAGCATTGAAAGGAGTTCAGTGGCTTGACTGCCACCTACTGATTGCTGTCTGGCACAACTTAGATTTTACTTCAGGATGCAGTGAGGCGGCCCTGATCAAATGATAAAGAAAAAGTGTTTTAACAGATGTAATTATTTTGAAAAATGCAGAAGTCACAGAAAGGATGCAGTTAACTCCACCCCAAACCCTCTCTCCCTAAGCGGTTTGCGCAGCCCACACTGCTGAATGTACAGATCCGATGAAGGTCAATAAACATGTGTATTGGATATGTCTTTTAACCCTGGCAAAGCTTCAGTTCAGCAAAAACGCCCTGCACATCAAAAAATAAAAAGAATGATCTCATCAAGCACATATTTTGATCTTTAAAACAGCATAGAGGAATCTTTAAAATATCTTTCTGGGTGTCTGGCTTTGGTAGTATCAGAAATCAATCAATCAATCGTATTTATTGAGTGCTTACTGTGTGCAGAGCACTGTACTAAGCGCTTGGGAAGTACAAGTTGGCAACATATAGAGACAGTCCCTACCCAACAGTGGGCTCACAGTCTAAAAAGCTAAGCTAAAATCTAAAATCTAAAAGCTAAGCTAAAATCAGAAAGCTAAGACCTCTCCCCTTAGCTAAGCTAGGAAAATGAATAAACTATTAATCAGTTACTTAAAAATGTCTCGTTATTTTTTTTAAAGTTCTGATCATTTTTAATCTTAAATTGTGGGAAATGTATTAGGTTATTTTTACCACAATTTGGAATTCTGAAAAGTGGCACAGAGTGCTTTTTTATCTTATAATATTTAAGATGTCTATTTTATAAAAGAAATCCTTTTCAAGTTTCAGTGATGCAATTTAAGGTCATCATATGCTCTAGTGGTGGATACTTTGATAGGCAGCTTTTTGAGTTCATAGGTTATTACAATAATAGAGTTATCAGATTTTTCAAGACTTTCATTTAATTGTGTATCATAGAGGATAAAAAATTGCTGAGGAGTTGATAAAAAGTACTATATTGGTCCAGTTGCACACTTTTTGCTATCTTTACAAACAGTGGCACAACTACTTATTCCCCCTATGTTTAATTGCATCTTTAAACACATAAAGAAAAATCATTTTTGTAGCTGTTTCGGCATCATTAAGAAAAATCTGCATCCTAGTAGATTTTATAGTTAAAAGGAACACGGAATAGAAATCAGAAAGCTTTAAATATAATAGTGATCTTTTCAGTTGGTCAGTTCCATGAAAGGAAATGGATAACACAGATGTTAACATTCAATAAATAAAATCACTTTCATGTAAAGTAGCACTCAAAATAAAAATATCCCACATGTACTAATAATTATTTACCCAGTTAAAAATGAATCTAATGTAGGCTTGAAATGTTTCTCATCAGTGGCAGCTTGTGAGACTGACTCCCCTTATAAACACATACAAACTCACACACGCTATTCTAAAATTTGTCCCAGTGACGATGTTGTCACACATAATGCCAAACCTGTCCTTGTATCCTTATTTACAGTGACAATGAGTGAATTAGTAAAATTTCATGGAAGATCCTATTAATGAATTTTGGAATGAAAGCAGATTTGCTCAGGCATTCAGATTATAGCTTTTTTCAGGTGATTCCACTCAAGGGAGATAATGAAACCAATCCAAAGCAAAAGAAAAATGGTTTTACCTGAAATATTGGCAAACTAGCTGAAAGAATAAAATTAAGATGACCTTTCAATAGGTGCCCGTTTATTGATTTAAAATCACTTTTTTTTAACAACACTGATGAAGTCCGTTTGAATGGAAGCATATATAATATCGTGGGCAAAACCGTTTCTATTCTTTGTGTCATTATTGAGAGATTGAAGCAAGTCTCACCTAAAGGTAGCGATGCAAAAATAATAGAACCCTGGTCTGCTGTGCAAGAGCAGAGGAAAACAAGAGCTTCATATTAAAGTGCCTTCTAGGTAGCTGACATGACGCATCTAGTCAGACGTAAATAATGACAGACGGAAACTATCATGAGGTCTGTGAAGCATCAACAATGCTGCCATCATTTTCTCTCTAACCTTGCCTTGCTGGCAGCTCTCAGACTTACAGGCTGAGAGATCATTTAAAAAGCAAATCCTAATTATGCTGCCCACTGTAACAACAGTCAGCGAGATTGGCATCAATTTAGCTCTGTTTAGAAACTCTGAATCACAGCTATTGTTGACTCCTGACACCTTAAACTCCCAGTGTTTTCTCCCCCTGTAGCTATTTCTGTGTCTCAGAAAATTCATTCACCTATACAGAAAGAAAAGAGTCAATCTCGGTTATGTAGCTATGCAGTATTGTGGTCATAATCTCACGGACTGTTCTCATTTTCTCGATTGGCTGATTGGGTATAAAATGCCTGTGAGATTTTTTTTTCTTTCCCTCTGTTATTTGGCCCACGTTATTTTGTGCATTTTATTTACACGTAGGAAAACAGAATAAATAATATTCCCCGTGTCCCTGAAGCTTAAGGGTAGCATGGTTATGGTTCAGATAAACCCATCTGTACATGGCCGCCATAATCAATGTGGAATGGCAGGACAATTTTGCAGACACATTGCCGGAAAAAAAAAAAGTGATCTGTCTTGTCTAGATTCAATAGAATCTATTCACCAACAAAGCCTACAATAAAACAGTAGCACATTTTATTTGTTGCGACAGTGATGACTTTTCAAGCCAGTGGGAACCAAGGCTGATGTGCAATAACCTAATGGCATTATCGTCTTGCAGACCAGCATGTGGCTTTGTTTGGGTGCTGGTGAAGGGCCCAGGGGGTCGGGGAGAGACAGCTGACGACAGAAAAGCAAAGAGATCAAAACGGCCTGGTTCGGAGGGGAAATGTGTCCTGATGGATTGCCGGGCGCTTCTTCTCTCTCTGCGTGGCCCAACCAGATTTCCTACATTGCAGTTTCATTGTTTCTAAGGAAGTGGGGAGGGGAGGGAGAGCGCGAGGAGGATGGGGGAGAAAAGGGACGGGAAGATGGGGTAGAGGAAAAAAGGGCGAGAATAGCTCACTGTGTTGGGAGGGAAGACTAGATCTTGTTCAGCTGTCACCCTCCATGGAATGACTAAACTCAGGAAAAGGCGATGCCAAGCGTAGACTAAATAATAGAAGAGAGCAATGTTTTAAAGAGTTTTTGCATTTTTAAAGTTATAAATATTCATGCAGTTGTCGACTGTTAAATAAAATAGAGGGTGCTTAATTCGGTTGTTGATGTCAGGTACTGCACAGGTTGATTTCCCCAGGCGAAAGTGAAAAATGTACTATTTGGACTTAAATTTAGATTTAATAAATAGCTAATTTAAGATCTTGTTCTATATGCAAGGATATAATCACAAGACATTCGTTTTTAAAAGGATTCATTTATTCTTGTGAGCTTAATTATTGCAAGGAAACTGTGAGCAATTTGTTTTTTACCAGTGTCTGATTTCTGAGAATGGTTATTAAATATTAAATGGATGCATAATTCAGGCAATTAAGAAAGTAATCACACAAAGTAATGTAATGGAAGTTAATTATTACTGCATAAGCAAATAGTTCATTAATGCTAGTAGTTGCTATGGCTGCATTCTTAATACATGCAGAATTGAAGCATGAATCCTCTGTGTATTCGAAGCTGTACCGGGAAGTGTGGAGCTCCAGAAAGAGTATTGCTAATGAAAAGCTAAGGCAAATAAGTCCATATTGACCTCTGACTTGTCTAAATAAGAGGGATCAGCATTACTTAAGAGAGTTTTATCGAAACCATGGCTTCCTTAAATGCTTATAATCTTTTTAGTTTGTAGAACAAACCGTGGCTTAAATCAAGGAAGAACTTAGGGAATTCAGCTTGTTAAAAAAAAAAAAACCCACCGAAAAACCCTCTACCAATCTTACTTCCCGTGTTTAAAATACTTGGAGTGGTGCTCCCCTTGTTAAAAAGCCATAAAATCATTAGATGTAACTTAAAAGGATTGTTCAATTTTCAATACAAAAGCATCAGAGTCATCCCCCACTCTTGTTAGAGGCTGTCACTCAATCTCCGGTGGAAGACGTTTCAGCGAAATTCCTACCTGCCTGGATCTTATTTAATTAAAACTATTTTAAATCAAATCAAAACACACCAACACGAACACCCACACTCACACGCTCACTCTTTTGCTCACAGCACTTTGTGGTCCCTCAAAGAAACCACATTAGAGGAAGACCAAAGAAACTGATAAGGAAAGAGAGCGGTTTTTCAGACAATGCCCTGGAAAGATCCAGGTAGGTGCCTCTGCACCCTGAAGTGGGCTGAACACATGAAGAAGCCCACTTTTTCTTTGGAAGTTTGTTTAGTTTTTCTGTACTTGTTGCCTTTTAGCAGCCACCCATCAGCATGTGGAGTTCTCCAATGGTGTGTTTCAGAAAGGGTATGATATATTTTCCAGATCTGAATACCAAAGATACCAGATCAGAGATTCATTCCTCGAACCCTTCTTATAGTCAATGGGTTGTTTACGATCAAGGGATCAGAGCTATGAAGATTTCTCCTTCATGGATTTATGACCTTACTTTAGGCCATGTTTTCTCTTTAGTTCAGACTCCCTCTGAGTGACCAATGAATACATTTTCTCTAACTGTCGATGGCAACGTGTCCGAAGACTGTTCTCCCTCCCATTGAGTCTGGGAGCCCCAGTGTGGGACAGGGACTATGTTTGAGCTGACTATCTTGTATCTACCTAGTACATACCTGGCATATACTGAACACTTAATAAATACCATCATTTTTACTATTAAGAAGCAGTGTGGTCTAGTGAATAGAGAACAGGCCTGGAAGGACCTGGGTTCTAATTTCAACTTTGCTAATTTTCAGCTGTGTGACCTTGGGCAAGTCAATTAACTTCTCTGTGCCTGTTACCTCATCTCTAAAATGGGGATTAAGACTGAGCGCCCATGTGGGACATGGACTGCGTCCAATTTGATAAACTAGTACTAGTACTTGGAACAGTGCTTGGCAAATAGTAAGCACTTAACAAATGCCACTATTATCATTATTATTAGTAGTAGTAGTAGTTGTACTAGTAATAGTAGTATTTCTGAGCCAGGCAATCGGGATCATTTTACAGTTGTGTTCAGTGGACAATTTGTGGTTTATGTAGGTTGTGGGTGTTCTTCACTCATCTCACAGTACACCTTCACCAGGTTCCAATGCCTTAGTCACGCACGTCTCTCTGGACTTAATATCATGAGCTTTATGTGTACTCCAGGGTCAGTCTCCCCCCACACTGTAGAATCATCCCTTCATTTCCCTTTTCCCTGAGCCCCATGCTGGTGGTGCCTAGAGTATTCCCTTCTCTAAACTTCAATCTGGGGCCAAAATCCTTCTCCTGGCCATTGTAGGGGCTTTTGGTAGGTTTACCATGAGTTGCCAGCAAAGAGAGCCGCTACCATAAACAGCACTCAAGCAGAGTTGGGTACACATGTCTATAGGAGCGTGTGTCT
>NC_052074.1:57058104-57180604 GCF_015852505.1 Tachyglossus aculeatus | reverse complement strand
ATAACAGCACCGGGAATGCATTAGGTATCATTCATAATATATTACCCACAGCTTTCATTTTTATGATTTAGTGATGTATCAGGATATTTGTAAATGTGAAGATTGTTTCTGCCATATGTATCCACTTCATTTTAATTTGCCAGTGTCAGTAATTCCCAAGAAAAGAAACATTTTCTGTTGCATGCAAACAGTTCCTCAGGTGCTTGCGATAAAACTTAATGGCCACCATCTTTACTTGTAGTCATTGCAAGCAGTTCCATCAGAATGGGCAATATTTTTTAATTTAAAAGATTCAGAAGATTTAGCAACTCTCTATTGCCATATATATATTTAGAACTCTGATTTTTGTCAGTTTTGAGCATATAAATCTCTTCTCTGATATCCAGTCATTTTGACAAAATGGAGAATTACATTGTGGAGTAAATTGGAACAGTATAGAAATATGTTTGGGATTTGTATTAAACAATGATTGCTTCAGGGATGAAGCCATTATGGCTCCCATTTGACAGAACAACATAATTTCATATAGAAGCTACTGGGGATAACATTATGCATGCATGGTTTTCCTGAGCAAGGCAGGCTTTTTTTTTTAATCTTGGTGGTTTGAAATAGAGGTATGTATGTCTCACTAGATTGTCATGAAAATATCCTATAACTTCAGAAAGAAAATGAACTCATTTTCAAAAAATCCAGTCATTCTTCTAAAACTCTGGACCATAGAAGAAAGTGGAGTTTTATTTTTACAATTCAGTGCCCAAACTAAATATTTAATTAGGAGGCTTAAGTGGTCAGTCATTGTTGACTGATGTGTTTAAAAAACAAAACAAAACCCTCTCCAAAGATAAGGTCTATTTACATATGTACCTCTTGGAGACTTTGGTGTACTGTATTACCTAGCCTCTTTCAAGAAGACCAATATTGCTGACTGTTAATGAATGAACTACAGTGCAAAGAAGCATCTTGTATCTACCACTTTGACCCTTTAGTGAAGAGTTGGGATGAAAGTAACAGGATGGTGACTAGCAAGTTATATTAGAAATTAAGTAATGGCATAAACCCGGAAAGGAAGATTGGAGCTTAAAATACAGCGCTACTATAAATATAAAGTGAAAAGCAGGGATATATACTCTCAGTAACCATGAATCTCAGAGAATGATTTCTAGTTCAGAGGCATAAAATTCAACATTTGCACATAGTTTTAACTACTAAAAAAAAATCCATTAAAGGAAAGAAAAGGTTTTTCCTTTTGTGGAAAACTTTTTTAAAAAACTAGATTTTCCAATTCTGTCATCATAAAGGGAGTTTCAGAAACTGTCAGAATGATCAAAATAGAAAGTGTCCCCGATCATGATGATCTAAAATAAAAAAAATCTCCTGTCAGCAGACCTGGAATTGGACTGTCCTGTAGCAACATGTCCTGGGATCATTTGTTTTCCCGAGCTGTAGCATACTTCGTCATATAGCTTCTGGGTTAATGTAATCATTTTTCTCCTCTCAAGCTCTAACAAAGATCACTTGATCTCACTAGTTTGGGGGAGAAATATTGTGCTTCAGAATCTCTCTCCAAATATTAGGCTCTAGTGCTCTGGGCTGCAAATGGACAAGTGGGAAAGTAAAGGCTGCAGAGGCAAAGCTGGGCATGACAGCTTTGTGTTGCCAATTTGTACTTCCCAAGCGCTTAGTACAGTGCTCTGCACATAGTAAGCGCTCAATAAATACGATTGATGATGATGATGACAGTGCCCGGTGCTTCTGAAATCGGAAGCCTGAGCACTGAGCCAGCCAAGTTCCTCATTAGCGTCAGCACTTACTGAGCATTTGACTGCTATTTATGGGACTCTGCAGAACATAAAAAAGGAGTCAAAGTGACCAGTCCCTGCCCTCAAAACGCTTACAGCCTGATGGGGGAGACAAGCAGACACACAATGCCAAGTGTCAAATGAGGCAATAAATGAGAGCTTGAGTACCAGTGAGGAACTATAAACATAAACACATATTTGCACAGGAGGGCAAATGCGATTGATTGGGCTGGTGAGGGGGGTGGGGCAGCAGTTTGGAGGGTCTCAGATGGAGCAGATGGGACTACTCACCATCAGGATTCATTCATTCAATCGTATTAATTGAGTGTTTACTATGTACAAAGCACTGTAATGATCCTTTGGTGTAGTAGATGGAAAGTCAGCCAAAGTAACTGCAGTTCTGGAGAGTTAGGCAGAGTCATTTGAAAGCTCTTAGATCATGAATAACGAAATACATATCTTATCAGAAACGAGAAATGTTGGTAATTAGACCAAACAGATTGTCTCACCAAATGGAGTCATCTTCTAGAAATGTGTCATATGGAGTTAAGCCATGGCTTGTTTGCTTTTTCGTCTTTGACTAGCTCCCACTTAGTTTATAGCTTGGTCCTCTTCGGAAGCTTAGATTAAAAGTAGTTTTGTAGTAAATGTGCTTTCAGTTGTCCGGCCGGAGGCCCTCTTCTATCACTTTGATGCTTTGTCTTCCCTTTTTGCCATTGTTTTGGATGAAAGCAGCCAAGCGCACCGGCCAGGAGACGGACGAATCGGAAAGTAACATCCCCACTTGTCTCTTTTCCCAGCAGCTGCTGATAAAGACGACAGTTCTGAAGACACTTCAGTGCCAAGCAGCCCGCACGTCGAAGCCATCCAGCACAGTTCCGTGAGCACATCCAACGGAGTGAGTTCAACTTCCAAGGCGGAAGCGGTGGCCACGTCGGTTCTCACCCAGATGGCGGACCGGAGTCCCGAGCCGGCGCTGTCACAGATTGTGGTGGCTCCGCCTTCCCAGGCCCAGCCCTCAGGAAGTTGATTAGAAATCTGCATTGCCACAGTTTTAGATATTCAATAATGACTCAAAAGGGAAATCAAGGCAAGACCAGGCTCCAGCTAGAAGAAATGTGTAGTTTTAAAAAAAAAAAAAATCATTCATTTTTGTAACGATTGAATTGAAATGTGGCTTTTAAGATAAGGGCAGATGACAATCAGACGGAACAATAGTTTTGAGTCTCTTTGGAAAGACTTGACTTTTTTTTTTATAAATATTGTTAGGTTTACTAGTTCTGTGCTCAATGTGTAAAGTGTGTGTATAGTACAATGTGTTTTATTTCACTTTTATTTTTGGTATGATTTTAACCAACACGGGGATGAATTATCAATCTCCTCTTTCCCCTTTCCCGGACCTTTCCCCCGTCCTTGACTGTGAGAGTACTATTGTTATGTGACATTTATACCAAAGTTCTGCATAGTCCCTATTGACTTTGTAATGTTAACAAGGTCATAAAGCACTAGGCAAGAGAAAGATATTAACGGTAAATTTGCTTTTAATCTTTTTGCCTTTTTATTTTGCACAATATGAGAGGAAGAACCTTGAGAGAGAACACATCCTTCCTTTATTACAGTGTAAGTAGGGTTGTGTTGGTGGCTTTTTAACTCTTAACAGTTTTTAACAATGCCAGTGCAGTATAGGTAGGTTATACAGTACTTTCATGCACCTGTTTACTCTTAAACGAGATCAGGGTCATTCATTACAAAATGATTTTATTGTGGGGGTTTTTTATTTACCGTCAGTTTTATCAGCCTTTATCATTTCAAAGGGGAAGCTTTATTTTTGCAGCCAAATACAATTCTCCAGTTACCCTACTTTGTGAGGCATAGATAGTAAACCGATATATTGTACAATACAGGGTTGTCACGTCAATTACTTTCCCACAATTTACCAGTTCCCTTATGGGGTTCGAGTTTCAGGCTGGGGGGGTTTAATCCATACTCAAATGTAGTATGATGGCCAGAAAAGCTTGGAAAAAACCAACTACATTAGACAACTCCAGATTTTTCTTTTTGTCATGGTCTTGTACTTGCAAGCTATCTCGTACTTATTCTTGTGAAAGCACTGTCATCTTTTAGTAGCAAAATTTTGATACCTTTCTTGTGGGGGGGGAAAAAATCAGTATCTATCTTGAAAACAATGTAATTATAATGTGGAGTGTGTATGTGTGCGTGAGTGTGTGAATGGTTCTGTAGTTTATGCCAGCAATCTTTGCTTGAATGTTTAAAGATGCCTTCAATGTGATGCTGGCCAATAGATGATTGCAGTTTAAAATGTAATTTACTGTGCGGACTTGGATAACTAACATTCCATGATGTAGTTTGTTTCTGATGAGATGATTGTAGGTACACTTTTTTTCTCTCTATCCAATCATCTGTAGGATATTGAGTTTTTCTAAATGTGCCATTATCTATTGATTCTGCACTCCATGTTCAAAATACAGTACAATTTTACAATAGTCTAAGTTGTCAAAACAAGAAATGAATGTGTATGCTTTCAGGTAACAACTTTGTAAAATAGCTCAAAAGCATACCCAGTAGCAACTCTGACATTCAGGCAGGATTTCTGATGTAAATATAGCACGGATATCTGTAATGCATCTATAATAGGTTGTGTAGTTCTTCCTTCTCCATGCTATCCTAAATGCTGGAGTCTTGGTGCCATCAAATTCCTTAGGAGACTTGCATAAACGAATCTGTGTGAAATATCATTGATAATACTAAGAAATGAAACACTTTGTATAATATCCGACTGGAAGACTGTCAAATTTTGTCTGTCATTTCAGGACTCACAAATAATAGCAATTCTTACATCCGGCCTGTTGAATTCAGGAGGTAAGTAGTTGAATGCCCAAGCTAAAATCTCTTATTTAACTGAGTAGTTAGAAACTCATCGGTGACAGTAATTCCTACAATCATGATTTTTGCCACAAATGCTGAGAAGAGTGATCTCAAAGGCACAAAATGTGAATTCTGCAAGAAAGCTACAATTACCATTTTTTGTTGTATTTTTGGGGGTTTAAATGAAACCTCCCTTCACCTTCCTAAATGCCTCAAGGCATTTCTCAACTTTTATTTATACAAATTCAAGGGGTTTTTTGTTTTTAACTGTAAAGTAAAACTATATAGATGTAAGGAAACATGTAAACAACTAATGAGTCAGATTCCATTCTGAACCAACCTGTGTTCGACGAAAGCAGTATGAATTGTACAAAACACAAATTCCATTTTGACTTTTAGTCTTATGCCCTACTACTTCTGTACTTAGCATTTTGAGTCTTTACATTTGAAATGGTTCACAAACTGTACTGGTTTCTTTTATGTGCAGTTTGCATGAGTAAATCATCAGAGAATAAATCTATCTTTAAATTACGTTCACTTTTTATTGACGTTATCTCCCACAAAGTTATAACCTTTGATGCCCGACAGAGGAGACACTATTCCAGGTGGGTTGAACGTTTGGAGAGAGCCATTGTATAAAACTCATGTTTTTAACAATGCTGATAAGATGAAGGTGGGTGGGGGGTTGGCGGGGGTAGAAGACCCTGGCAAATCTTGTTGCTATAGAGCTCAGACTTAACCTAGATGATTTTAATTTCTTGCCAGTATTAATTAATCTTTTTAACCAGACCCAATTGGAGCTATTGTTTTTTTCAGGTTTAGTTACAGTAAAGGGAGTGCAAGTGAAAAATCACATTTCATTATGCTTCCCCACATACAGAGCAGCTCTTCCATTTTCTTCTCCCCATCCCTGCCCAATTCTTCAGTGTCTCCAGGATTATGAAGGAGAAGATAGTTTTAAAAAAAAAAAAACCTATTGGAAAACAGTCAAGTTTTAGATGGCTAGCTAGAAAAAAAACCCTGAAATCCCAGCAATTTCTAAATATGGTAAGCCAACCCAAACATTAAAGTAGGAGTCTGAGCAGCTCTGAACTGCCGATTGGAAACGTCTCAAGATGGATCTGCTGGTAAAACGGAAGGTGTGGAAGAGGGTTTGAGAGGATGAATCTGTTACGATAGTATTTGTACATGAGGGGAAATGTGTGGCTGTATCATTCAAAACATCATAAGCAGCATGGCCTAATAGAGCATGGATGTGGGAATCAGAGGCCCTGATGGGTTCTAACCCTGGCTCTGCCACGTGCCTATGATGTGACCCAAGGCAAATCACTTACATTTTCTGGGCCTCAGTCTCCTTACCTATAAAATGGGGATTAACTCCCTCTCCCTATACTACTGTATAACACCCTGGACAGTAGTATAGAAGTCAAATGTGTAAAACACAAATGGCTATAATATCTATAATTGGAGAATGACAAGATGAACAGAATGAGGAACATATAAGCTCAGGGGAGAAATAACTGATCAATAAATTGTTGAAGATAACAAGGAACAGGGACTGGTTAGAAGATTTCAAATTACCAGTTTTCCCTGCTTATCTCCCTGGATCTTCACAAAGGGAAAACCTGGACCAGCTCAGGAATGGGGACCAGAAGTACACTTTTATACTCACCCATCAACAGCTAGGATTCACTTTTTGCCCTAATCTGGAGCCTCTGCATCATCTGTTTTATACTGGTGAAGACACAGCTGGCAACTTTTGAGAAAAATGAAAAGATGCCCCCCTGCAAGCTCCTACTGGGGCAATCCAGAGCACCAAACCAGAGAGGAGAAAATGGGGACTACTATAGCGTGTCACAAACTCACCTTGAAAAGGCTCATTCACACCTATCATGTTCTTATCCTCATTCAAGTCCAGTGTAGCCTAATGGAAAGAGCACGGGCCTAAATTCTTATATTAAATTCTGTGCTTTGGTTTCCTCATTTGCAAAATGGGGATTAAATTATATTCCCTCCTATTTAGACTGTGAACCCAGTGTGGGAAAGGGCCCGGGTTTGACTTGATTATCTTGTGTCTGTCCCAGCATTTAGTACAGTGCTTGGCACATAGTAAGTGCTCAACAAACATGATAACTGCCACGGTGCATCCTGCTGCAGGTCCGTTCCCTTGGTACGTTAACGTGGGCACTCACATCAAACGGTGCCACTACCATGGACGTTCTGGTGGTCATAAACCAGGGTACAGATTGACATTAAGATCATTATATTGTGCTAAGAAATCTGTTTTACAAAATATTGTACTTTTCTCCACTACTACTGGTTTTTGTTTTGTTTTCCTGTAGGACTCCCTTCTGAGGTGAAAAACACTCAAGTATTCACAGACACAGAAGGAGAGCAAACATCTAAACTAGGAGAAAGATAAGTGCTCAGGAGGAGATTAGTGACTAGTCAAGCTGCCTTATTCCAGTCACTCCCAAATAGTTTTTCAAAAGCCCCCTCCCCAGAGTCCTGTACCTAAAGCCCTTTGGCAAATATTTTCTGCTCTTTGGTGTTTTATTTGTAAGAAAACTTACTGCTCTTCATATTCACTTTTTATTTCAGTTATACTTTCACTTCCATCCGAATAGAAACTTATTGAAATTTTGCATTTTCTTTCCAAAAAGAATCACTGTGGGCTAAAATGAACATCCAACTTAGTAAACCAATGAAATCACTTAGAATATTTCCCTGTAGAAAAAAAAATCACATAGAAGTTTGGCAGTGATTCCTTATTTTATGAACATCCAGTTAGTCTTTTGGGTATTTAGGGTTTTTAAAGCAGTATTTTACATACTGTTGCAGCACATATTGGTATTAGCTCAATCTGTTAGATATCTATAATTATCATGGCATCAAATAAGCTTCTTGCAGAATGCTGGTACAACTTTCCTGATTGGAAACATTCATAGAAGAAATACTTACAGTTTGTAAGTGTAATCCTGATCAGCAAAAGCCAGAGCGAGCAATGTAGCAGGAGCTCTTGCACATTAGAGGTTTATTATTTATTTTCTTCTTGCCCAAATTAACCACCCACTGATTTTAGCTTAAGGTTGAGTTGTCAAAACATGTCTTACTGAGATGAACCATGTGTCTCCTGCAGTTGGTAGAGTAAGTGTAAGTTATACTTTTGGCAAGTCGTATCTTCTGAAGTTGTTAGAAAGGGTTTTACTATAAATTATCTTGAAAACTGAAATTCATCAATATGTATTAATCATTTTAAGATCTGGATAAAAGGCATTTAGGAATGCTATATTCGAAGTCATGTAATTTTCCTCAGCTAGAAATAATCTGTAGATAATCCAGATGCAAATTAAGCCACCAAAATTTCATTTAGTTCAATCAATCAATCATATTTATTGAGCACTTACTGTGTGCAGAGCACTGTACTAAGTGCTTGGGAAGGACAAGTTGGCAACATATAGAGACAGTCCCTACCCAACAGTGGGCTCACAGTCTAAAAGGCCTCAAACAAAAATTAATTTTGTATTTTAGAAAAATACACCTCCTGTATATTCCCCAAATTCCTAGAATGATAAGTACTTAATCAGTGATGTGATGTGGCTTAAATGGAGTGCCCACCTGAATAGATATTTTATTGAACACAAAACTATATACAGTTGCTGAAGTTTCTTTAGTTCTAGTGCATATTAAGAAAATCACTGCTCGGGTTTCAGGGAGGCAGTGTGGCCTGGTGGATAGAGCACAGGCCTTGGGAGTCAGAAGAACCTGCAGACAAATGTTGATGCCAGAATTAGAACCCAGGTCCTTCTGAATCCTAGGCCTGAGTTCTATCATTAGGCCACATTGCCTGTATCTTCTCTCCTGAAACTTTATAAGGTCTGGGTTGCTTAGAACTATTATAAAACAGACACGTTGAATGAAACTGGGAACAGTATCTGACACTAGTCTTTCTAAATTACTTTCCCTACATCTCTCTCTCTTTGAGGATGTTACTCTCAGTTTAGAATGCTCTCCTTTTGCTTTCTTATTTTGTCACTTTTCACAGCAGAATTCAAAAATGTGCCGTTAAAGCCCTAGGCAAACTAATAACGAACACAAGCCTATTCAAAGGGAATGACTTTGAAAATTGTTTTAGGATTCACATGCTTAACTTAAAGGACATATAACTGGGTTCCAGTACAAAGTAGGTAATGTTTGATTAAAACATCAAAAACTTTAATGAACGAGAGAGTTAAGACTAAAAAAAATGGAATGAAAATCCTGAATGCAATCAGTAAGGTTTTTCATGGTGTTCTCTTATTTTGGGGGGGGGGGAGCGCAAGTGGGGGAAGAGCGATTAAAAAAAAAAATTCAGTCTGAATATTCTTGATCAAGACGCTGTCTACCGGCAATTTAATACAGCCAAAGCTAACACATTCAGAAAATATTTCTACTCCATGTAGTCTTATTTTCCTGTTTAATGAATGAAAAAGGTTGGTTGACATCATTGTTTATTTTCAGTCTATAATAAGACTGGAAATTCTCACTTTTTATGTATTTTAAAAAGCTGGAATGGGGAAGTTAAAATTGGAAGGCAGCCAAGAAGCAGCATGGCCTAGTGGAAAAAGCACAGGACTGGGAGTCAGAGGACCTGGGTTCTACTCCCTCTTCTGCCGGTTTCCTGCTGTGTGACCTTGGCCAAGTGCCTTAACCTCTCTGTGCCTGTTTTCTCAGCTGTAAAATGGTGATTCAATACCTGTTCTCCCTCCTATTCAGATTGTGAGCCCCATGTGGTACACAGACTGTGTTGGACCTTATTACCTTGTATTTACCCCAGCACTTAGTACAGAGCTTCCCCCATACTAAGTGCTAAACAAATACCACAATTATTATTAATTAGGCTACAAAGTGTTACAGTAGCATGACATGATTTAGTGATGTATTGTGATGTCATGCCCAAGAGATAAGCTTTACCTGCAAAGATCAGAAGTCCTTTTTGAAGAGAATTTTCCTAGAGAGAATTCCATTTGTGAATCTGTTTAGAGAATATTTAACCACAGTCTAATGGTAGCAGGGATTAAGATGAGCAGATAGGAACATATTTTCAGAACCCCAAACCTCTAGCCTTGCCTACAAGCCTAGCCCAAAACCTGACCAGTCAGGTGTGAACAGGACTTTCAAACCTTTTGGACAAGAAGAATCAATATCATGACCTGTAGCTTTTCAGTCTTTTCATACTGGGAATTGTGGCAAGGCATTCTAGTATTGAATCCCACAGATTTTACCAAGGGAGTCAGATTTTTTTTTTTAATTCTTTGAAGGACTTTAATAAACCTTACACATTTTTTTCTCATCATTGTCAGGGAAGACATAACATTTGGTTTGACCAAGGTGGCTAAATCAAAGCAGAGGATTCAAAGAGCAGTTATTTAATTCTTTCATTTTTCCTTCATGCCCGTTTCTCTGTACTTTCCAGATCAGTTCCTCTCAAGGCTGGGACCAGAATTCATGTCCATTTTCATCCTAGTCAAGTTAGGAGGTAAGAGCTAAATAAGACAGCACCCTTCAGGGCTATTGAGAGGATTAAATGAGAGATTGTGAGCTGCAATATCGTTCAGAATATTCATAATAATGTATTTTTAAGGGCTTACTATGTGCCAAGCACAGTAATAATAATAACAATAATAACTGGTATTTGTTAAGCACTTACTATGTACCAGACATTGTAGTAAGTACTGGGGTAGATACAAAATAAAAAGGTCCCACATAGGGCTCACAGTCCAAGTAGGAGGGAGAATAGGAACTGAATCCCTATTTTGCAGATGAGGGAACTGAGGCACAGAGAAGTGACTTACCCAAGGTCACACACCAGGTATATGGCAGAGCTGGGATTAGAACCCAGGTCCCCTGACTCCCAAGCCCATGCTCTTTTCACTAGAGCACACAGCTTCTCAGCAGGATAGATACAAAATCATCAGGACAGACATAGTCTGAATCCCACACTGGCTCACAGTTTAAGTGGGTGAGAGAACATGTATTTAATCCCCACAAGGAAACCGAGGCACAGAAAAGTCCAGGGAGTTGCCTAAAGCCACACAGCAGACAAGTGGCAGATAGAACCCAGTTTCTCTGACTCCCAGTCTTGTACTCTTTCTATTAGGCAGCAGTGATGTTGGGCCCCTGATGCTTTTAAGAGCTGCCTTTGGGACTTCCCTTTTGTCTTGTTCTTTACCAGTTGGGGAACAGTGACTTGTCCCCCAAATTTGAAAAAAACAATTGAATCTCAAACTAGGAATATAGATGTGTAAGCCTTCATTGTTCAGAACTATTGTTCAAAGACGGCGCAAGGGGCTGTAATAGTAAATCGAACCAAGTCGTCCATCCCTCAAATTCTCCATCACCTCCTAGGCAGCCTGGTCCCTTTATCCTCAGGGTCAGTTGGTATTTGATAGCGAGGGGGGCAGTCAGGGCCGCTGCCGGGTTTGGTCGGCCACCCGAAGGCTTGGGGGGCTTGGAGTGGTGAGGAGGAGAGCAGACCATCCTAGTCACCTCACACCCCCATTCCTCAAGGTTGCTTAGCAGCCACCACCAAAGCCACCTACCTGGCAGGTCCTAGGAGCAATCAATCAATCAATCAATCCAGCCGTCATTCAAGGGTATTTGTTGAATGCTTACCGTGTTTCATTCTGGAAGTCAGTCAGAAGGACCTGGGTTCTAATCTTGAGTCCACCAGTTGTCTGCTGGGTGACCTTGGGCAAGTCATTTCACTTTTCTGTGCCTCAGTTATCTCGTCAGTAAGGTGGGGATTAAAACTGTGAGCCCCACGAAGGACAGGGACTGTGTCCAACCCAATCTGTACCCACCCCAGCATTTAGTACAGTGCTTGGCCCATAGTAAGCGCTTAACAAATATCTCCATTATTATTCTTATTATAGCAGAGCACTGTACTAAGTGCTGGAGGGAGCATTAGGAGCCACATTTTAAACAGCTGCACAGAATACCTGGAGCAATACAAGGCCTGTTTCCCAGTCACCCACTTCTTGCTTATCATTCATTTAAAAAAAAAATCAACATCAGCATGACAGATTTGGTGTTCTGAACTCACCCAAGGTCATATCTGACCCTCAAGTTATTTATACTTCTGTCTCTCAAAGAGCTCAAAGTGGTACACGATTTATGTTGTTGTTATTATTATCGTCATTATTATTATTATCACTATTAGATAGTGTCCTATGGCACCCTGGAGTTCCAGAATGGTTTGGAGTAATTTTTATTCGTTCTTCATTGTCTCAGAAGCAGCTCATTAAGCATCAGTGTTCCCAGGAGGAAGGTAGGCGGTTGTAGGAACCTCATTTTGCAGATGGCTCATTCGGACACAGACTACCAAGACTACGGCAGAGCGAGCAGTGACATTTGAGACTTCTAACCCCCGGCTGAAGGTGGTTGACTTTCCAGGCCTTCCCCAGCTTTTTCCAGTCCCACAAGGCATACATGCAACTTCATGGTGCTCTTTACTTTTTGTTTCCTAACTGGCGTTTTACGAATCCTCATTTATTTATTTACTAAAGCCATAACCCAAGGATCCCCCCTCCCCCCCTTTTTTTTTTAAACAGTATTTGTTAAGCACTTACTCTGTGCCAAGCACTAGGGTAGATACAAGCTAATCGGCTCGGGCACAGTCCCTGTCTCACGCGGTGCTCACAATCTTCATTTTGCCTTGAATTACCCAGCTGTTTCAGGCCAAAAAAAATTTAAACTGCTCTCTCCAGATATTTGAGGCCAAAGTGTTTTTTGGATCTGCTTTTTAGCCAGATCATTTTTGTGTGGACCCGGGCTAAATTCTGTGGGTCAACGCTGCCCCAGAGATCTGTGTCAAGGTGAAAAAATTAACAACAAGGGCACATGAGCACGGCTGGACTTCTGTCAGAGAATCCCACTCGCTGGCCAGCCTGGACTCCATGCTCCCTGTCCATTGAGGAACTGAGGCAGCAGAGGTGAGGGCCTTGGAGCCTGCCCATTCGCTTTATCCGTTAACAGGCTGGATATTGTTTGGACTCTGGATCCCTCTGCTGGTACACCATCCTCTACCATTCATACTTCACACAGTTCCAGCAAATAGAAGTGTCAGATCAATTAATGGGATCGAGCCCTCACTATTTGCAGGGCACTGTACTGAATGATTGGAAGCGTACAATACAGCAGAATTAACAGATACGTTCCCCGCTCATAACGAGCTTACAGTCTAGAGGAGTCATAAAACACACACAGTTATGATCACACACAGCAGGAACATGAAAATATATGTGAAATCCTTTTTGTCTTTGCAGAGAGAAACACGCCTGGTAAGTACTAAATAATCGGGACAAGGGAGGGGGTCGGGGAGTGATGGGAGGTAAGTGCCAGAGGGCTTCTTGGAAGTGTGGCATAGTGGATAGAGCACGGGCCTGAGAGCCAGAAGGTCATGGGTTCTAATCTCAGCTCCACCACTTGTCTACTGTGTGACCTTGGGCAAGTCACTTCTCTGGGCCTCAGTTACCTCATCTGTAAAATGAGGATTGAGATTGTGAGCCCTCTGGGGGACAGAGACTGTGTCCAACCCAATTTGCTTGTATCATCCCATTGCTTTTTACAGTGCCTGGCACACAGTAAGCCCTTAACCAATACCATTATCATTATCATTATTATTATTATTATTATATGGAGTTTTGAGCAGAGTTCAAGGGAAGAGGAAACTCTAGGTGGTGGGAATGGCATCTAGGTGGCTTGGAGGTGAGAAGGATGTGGACAGGACTTGCAACTAAGCAGATTTGTCTATGAATGTACAGCCCACTGGGGCTTGATTTAATCAATCAATCGATGACAGCTGTCTGGGGCGGTGTGCTGCGTTCCTACTGTGTGCAGAACCTTATACTAAGTGGTTAGGAGAGGTCCCAGGCCTCAGGGGGTGTACAGTCTAAGTGGCCTCTCCCACCCATTAGATAGATGGGGGAGCCTTGACTACCTAAAGGGTAACTCTGCATTCCCCAAGTGAGATGATTGTTCTCTTGTGATGGGAGGCAGTGTGGTTAAATAGGAAAAGCACGGGGCTGGCAGCAGGGAGATCTGGGTTCTTGACCCTGCTCTGCTGCTGGCCTGCTGTGAGGTCTTCGGCAAGATGTCTCTTAACCCTTTTAGGCCTCTGTTTTCTCACCTGCAAAATGGGTGTTATAATTCCCACCTCTCCTTATCTCCCAGGGATGTCATAAGGATAAAGTGAAACAAAATACTTTGGGAAAAATTAGTGGGCTGTGCATATGCAAGGGAATGGTACTATTATTTTGACCAGCAGAATCTCTAGCAATGCATCCAATTTATTTTCCCAGTAAGTATTTTCCCAGTAAACAGTTCATTCATTCATTTATTCAATCGTATTTATTGAGCGCTTACTGTGTGCAGAGCACTGTACTAAGCGCTTGGGAAGTACAAGTCTGAGCCCAGACTGAGCCCCCCTTTTCCTCGTCCCCCTCCCCATATATCTTTGTGGACTCAAGTGAGGGAGAAGAATCAGCCCACCCTGCCCATTGTAGGGACATTATGCTAAGACTGAATGGGGTATTTGTTTTGTTTTTATTCTATGGCATGTGTTAAGTGCTTACTATGTGTCAGGTGCTCTTCTAAGCACTTGGGTAGATACAAAGTAATCAGGTTGGACATAGTCCATGCCCCACATGGGGCTCACAGTCTTAATCCAGTCTTATGTTGCCAACTTGTACTTACCAAGCGCTTAGTACAGTGCTCTGCACACAGGAAGCGCTCAATAAATACGATTGATCGATTGATTGATTGTTCTACACGCTGGGGGAGATACAAGGTAATCAAGTTGTCCCCCGTGGGCCTCACAGTCTTCATCCCCATTTTCCCGATGAGGGAACTGAGGCCCAGAGAATCCCTTCCCCACAGCACCTGTATATATGTATGGATGTTTGTACATAATTATTACTCTATTTATTTTACTTGTACATAGCTATTCTATTGATTTTATTTTGTTAATACGTTTGGTTTTGTTCTCTGTCTCCCCCTTCCAGACTGTGAGCCCACTGTTGGGTAGGGACTGTCTCTAGATGTTACCAGCTGTGTACAGTGCTCTGCACACAGTAAGCGCTCAATAAATACGATTGATTAATTGATTAATCCCCTTTTAACAGGTGAGGGAACTGAGGCACAGAAAAGTGAAGTGACTTGCTCAAGGTCACACAGCAGACAAGTGGTGGAGCTGGGACCCAGGTCCTTCTGACTCCCAGGCAGTGCTCTGTCCATCCACTAAGCCACACTATTTTTCTCTAATGACGCGGGCCACCATTTCGGGGGTGCCAGGGAGTGGGACGGAGGGCACAAACTTCTGACAATCGTGCCACCAGCCCAGCCCCCAGTTGTGGGTGACATTTTCTCCTCCTAAAGAAAGAGTAGATTCTGTGCAAGCAGCTGCCTGGCACCCACAGAGTGATCCACCGCTTGAAGCGAGGTGAGGCCAGTGGAGAAAAATGGAGGTGGAAGGGAGGGTGGCTGCCCCTTCTACAGCCGCAGGTGGGAGAATCGAGCTTCTCATTTGGAAACTACTTGGAGATCCTTGGAGGAAATGAAGGCACTGCTTAAAGCTTTTCATTATTTTTAATGTAATGAATGAATAAAGCACTCATAAGTGAGCAACAAAAACCCATAAACGCAAAAAGGACAAAACTAAATTGGACCCTTCCTGAGCTATACTAATTAAATTTAGGCTAATGTTATTTAAGGGTAGAATGTCCGGATGGGCTAATAAAAGCCCAAGGAATTAGTCTGATTCACCGAGGTACCAGGGGCCTAATCTGCTGTTGACTAAACAAACTACTTACCTAAGAGCCACCACATTTTAAGTTATTTACATTCCTTCAGAGTTGTGACCTGTACAAAAGCTACATCAATGTGATGTCAGGCTATATTTCACTGTGGTTCAAATGCATAAATGTAGATAAAATTTTCCATAAGATCTTTAATCACTAATTCCTTGGAGTTTCAGGGAAGACATCCTCTTTCTTTTAAACTTCAAAACACCATAGTAGAACAAAAGGCCGGTTTCTTTCATTTTGCTTCTCCATCCTGGACAGCAGCCGTGGTAATGATATGTGTGTTACACTTTAATCCCCTCCAACTGCTGTTAATCAACTCTTTTTGAACAAGGGATCTGACTATCCTTTCATAAGGATTTCATTCTTGCAGTGAATGTGGGCAGGGTATGTGACTGTTTATTGTTGTATTGTAGTTTCCCAAGCACTTAGTACAGTGCTCTGCACATAGTAAGCGCTCAATAATAATAATAATAATAATGGCATTTGTTAAGCGCTTACTATGTGCAAAACACTGTTCTAAGCGCTGGGGAGGATACAAGGTGATCAGGTTGTCCCATGTGGGGCTCACAGTCTTAATGCCTATTTTCCAGATGAGGTAACAGGCACAGAGAAGTTAAGTGACTTGCCCACAGTCACACAGCAACAAATACAATTGAATGAATGAATTTGGAAAGACGGTGCTAAAATAAATTGGGAAATTGCTAAAATAAAACATGGTTAAACTGAGAAGGAAGTGGACCTTCATTTGGTAGCTATGCAGAATAATTCTAGTTTAAATAACTGAACAAAATTAGGTTTGGTTTTATCAGATTTTTGTTCAGGTTAAGTTTTTTTGTACAAGCTAGTTTTTGTATGGATAACTGAACAATTTGATTTTTTCGGGGGTGGTATTTGTTAAGAGCTTACATTGTGCCAGGCACTGGGGTAGATACAAGATAATCAGATCACGCACAGTCTTGCTCGCTCATGGGGCTCTAAATCTAAGGGGAGGGGAGAACTGGTATTGAACCCCAATTTTAGAAAAGAAGAAATTGAGATATATTTACGTGACTTGCCCAAGGTCAAACAGTAATTAAATGGTAGAGCCAGGGTTACGTCCCAGGTCTCCTGTCTCCCAGGCCTGTGTTCTTTCCACTAGGACATGCTGCTTCCCAATAAATAAAAAACAGTAATGTTTTGAAAATCAGTTTTCCATTAGCATAAACTTAGGTGGGGAAGACTTCCTTAGGAAAATGAGTGTTGAGGTGAACTTTGGAGAAGAGGAATGTACAAAGAGACCAGATGTCCGGCATTAATGAAGAGTCTTAAATTCAGACCCCAGATCCTCACCTAAGAAAGACGGCTGGCAAGAGCCAGCATAAAGCTGAAGCTGAGTGGCCTAGTAGAAAGAGCAAGGGCCTGGGAATCAGAGGACCTGGGTTCTAATCCTGACTCTGCCACTTGTCTGTCGTGCAAGCTTGGGTAAGTCACTTAGCTGCTCGGTGCTTCAGTTTCCTCATCTGTAAAATGGGGATTAAAACTGTGAGGACAGGGACAGCGTCCAACCCGATGATCTTGTATCTACCCCAGTACGTAGCATAGCACTTGACACGTGGTAAGCACATAACAAATAACATGAAAAAAAGAACACCCCCAGTTTCCACGTTCAGCCCAGCATGGGGTAAGGGGGCATCAGAAGACTGTGAGCCCACTGTTGGGAGTGTCTCTATATGTTGCCAACTTGTACTTCCCAAGCGCTTAGTACAGTGCTCTGCACACAGTAAGCGCTCAATAAATACAATTGATTGATTAGAAGGAAGACCTACTGCCACCACCATGTAAGGTGCCATGGCTGCTGCAGGCGCTTCTGCCATTCTTCTTCCCCTTTAACCTTGGATCTTTGTCCCTATCCCATGGAATCCCCACCTCCTCTTCCACTTTTGAGCTCCAGAAAACACAGTCATCTCATATCAGTCATCTGGTGCCTGGAGAGCATATTCTGGGCATTAGGCCAAGGAAAGGGCATTCCAGGGACACACACACACCTCTCTTTTTGGATTTGTGAGATTTTTTTTTTCCTTTTGTCAAGAATAACCCTTAATTTCAAGCTACCACTAAAGGTTATCTTTTTCCAGCTTGCATTGTTGCACAGGAGAAAGGCAGGAAGCACAGGAAGACGTTCCCTAAGACAGCCGGTTTCCTTTGGCAAACTCAAGAGCAAGGAGACACTCGCAAATCAAGTAGAGGATATGGATTAGACTAACGCAAAGCTGAAAACAAGAATAGAGAACTGCCAACAAGATGGCTTGTGAGCAAAACAGACACATCAGAACATTACATCAGCACCCTCTTCTGCAGGAGTATTTACTGAACACCTACTTGGTGCTCAACACTGTACTAGATGCTAGACACCAGTGGAATAGTGACTGGAAGAAGTTCTCATCCCCAAATTTAAAAAGGTTGTTTTGTGTTCTCCGTGCCTTTAAAATAGGCTAATACTATGGAAAAATCTACTAATGTCAACTTTGAGCATACACCATCAACAGGAACACTTTCTTTAAGATTAGACACCTGAATATTGTTCTGTAATTTATAACTTTTAGCTGGAGGCCCCTAAACCCAAGGAAGGGTGTGTGAAGAGATCAATTAATCAACAGTAAACAGTAAGCACTCAAATATGATTTATTGAGCACCTACTGTAGTAAGCACTTGAGAGGGTACAATACAACAGAGTTGGTAGGCACATTCCCTGCCCACAATGACCTTTATCTTACAAGAATTTAAATCATCAGCAGATTAACATGACATTTTATCTGGTGATGTGCTTTTTCGATATGAATTAGGAAGGGATTTAAATCATAAAACTCTTGTTCGCAATTTTAGAGTTACACTCTCCTTGTTTTGAAATTCACTATATATTTCCACTATAGGAGAAACCCTTTGGTTGTCAGTATGACACTATTAATTCTCCTGAAAATAGATAGGCATTCTAGAAGGTTTCAAAGCCAATTCCAAAGCACTTTTGGATTCAGATGGACCACTAGCCATATACTGTTCACCCCAACATCCAAGCATACAATTCTAATTGAGATCAGAGAGAATGAGATCAAGGCCCGTCAATCCATTCCAGATCAGATGAATGTAATGAAAGCATTATTAACCACACATCATAGACCCTTAAGCATCTTTACACTCCAGAAAGGATGGACAAACCAGTAGTAGAGATGGGAATGTAAAATAACAGGCTCCCTCAAACCTGATTGCTTGCTGTTGACTCAATAACACAATATTCATTTATTTTTTATAGATATGTTAGTGGATTTTCATTCAAACTTTTTTCTTTTCTGCCCTTCCCTTCTCACTGTCAGTGAGTCAATCGTATTTACTGAGTGCTTACTGTGAGCAGAGCATTGTACTATGCGCTTGGGAGAGTACAGTACAACAATAATACAGACACATTCCCTGACCACAAGGATTACTAATAGTGAGATGCTACCTTTGGTTCCTTGTTTTCAAAATTCTCATTTACTGAGTGAAGAAACTATGACCCAAAGTCTCTTTTTCAGAAACAGAACAGAAGTGCCCTGGAACAGAAGGGCACTTGCTAAAGGAAGTCTGCTGAATCACTAAAGAGAAAAAGATCAACCTGCAAAGAAATTATTGTAAGCAATACAAAAAAATTAAAGGATTAGATGGTTTTTGTTATCTTTAGATGATAGTGATACTAGAAATTAAGGCTGGTTGGTAGTTTGTATTTTCAACCTTCATTCTATTGCCTTTGCAAAATATTCTTTCTATGACATAGGTGATTACACTATGCATAATGAATTTATTTTCAAATTGGCAATTCCCTATTTTGAAACGTGTTAGCATTTTAATTTCTAGTCGGTTGATTTATTGAACATTCTAATACGATTGTTTTGAAAAGTAAAATTCAAAACTTCCCAAAATCGGAACCAATATTTTAAATAATAGTAATGGCATTTATTAAGTGCTTATTATGTGCAAAAAGTACTCCAATATTTCTCTATTTTTAAATGAGCCACAACAAAATGAAATCTGCTTTTCACAACATGATTGTATGTAATTTACTGCAAGGGGACTTTTAATGAGAATGACTTTAAATGATTCTGACATAAGACCACTAAACAAACTAAGGCATCACCCTTAATGGCCACTTGTAAAGTGGTTAACACCCTTCCTTATATTGAATCCACAGCTATAAGAATAGTACTGGTCTCCAACTGGTCGGAATCCAAGCACATTCAACTTCAGCTTGGATACCGCTATCTCTGCACAAAGCATTCTCAAGAAATGAAAACAGGAAAAAAAATGGTTTTACAAGCAGTAAATTAGAAGATGGTTTGAATTGAATGCTAGATCCATGATTGATGGAAGTGCCTACAGTAATCAAACTAAAATCTGATAAAGTAATGAAGTGCTGAATTTTCTCCAGTGTTCTTAGTAGTACACTGGAAGCCAAGGTAGGTGTGTGTTTCATAGTACTTGGGAACTATTTTGTTCTGAAGTCAATGGCTGGGAAAGAGGCCGATTGACTTTATGGGACCCGCTTTATAATTATGATACGCATTTGGCACTTACTAAAGACTAGGGGATAAGAGAAGCGGAGGGCCGGGCAGGGCCGGCTAACTGCTGTCTGGAGCGGGATGCCCACTTTAGGATAATGTCCCGCCGGCCTTGGCCATCACGTTTCATTAGTCTTGACTTTTGGTAGTTCTCTAATTACAAACTAAGCACTGGCTGCCAGCCCGTGGCCTTGGCTGCTTTTTCCCCGTCATAGTGGCCCTAAAGAGGTGAAAAGTCGGCTGACTCCAGGGCAAGCAAGGAGGGCACTCCTCAATGGCGGAGAGGATGTTGGCAAGGGGAGCAGAGGGCCTGACCTTGCTTGTTCTGCCACTTCCCAACTCTGCAGAGAGGGCCTCTGGGCTGCAGGAAGAACCCGTTTTACATAAAACGACTGGAAAAATGCTTGCTCTATTAAATAATCAATTGATAATATTTACTGAGCTGGAGAAGCAGCATGGCTCAGTGGAAAGAGCCCGGGCTTTGGAGTCAGAGGTCATGGGTTCAAATCCCGGCTCCGCCACTTGTCAGCTGTGTGACTTTGGGTAAGTCACTTCACTTCTCTGTGCCTCAGTGACCTCATCTGTAAAATGGGGATGAAGACTGTGAGCCCTACGTGGGACAACTTGATCACCTTGTATCCTCCCCCAGCGCTTAGAACAGTGCTTTGCACATAGTAAGCGCTTAACAAATGCCATCATTATTTAATCTGTGTAGAGCACCATACTTAGCGCTTAGGAGAGTACAATAGAGTAATTAGTCCTTATCCTTTCCCTCAAAGAGTTTTGAATCCAGTGTGGGAGAGTAATCTCTCCTGGATGTTCCTAGCTCAGTACAAAAGTGGTTCAACAATAATGGTATTTCTTAAGCGTTTTCTATGTGCCAAGCACTGTGCTAAGCACAGGGATAGATACAAAATGATTACGACAGACCTACTCCCTGTTCTACCTGGGGCTCACAGTCTAAGTAGGAGGAAGAGGAGGTATGAATCCCCATTTTACAAAGGAGTAAACTGAGCCACAGAGAAGTTTAGTAACTTGTCCAAGATCACAACAGGTAAGTGGTGGAGTTGGGACTGGAATGCTAGGCTGGGAATCCTATTTATGGTTTGTTTTTAAGGCATGACATATCTCACTATCCTAGCTGTAAAGGTAAGAACTGCTTTTACACAGGAGTAAATAGTTCTTTCTCAAAGTCATACTCAACACTGGGTAGAGACCTCAGATTCTGGATTGTTAGGATGATTATCTTGTATCAACCCCAGTGTTTAGCTGGTACTGTACTATATGCCAGTACTGTAATTGAAGCTTTACCAGAAATATTTTATTTGGAGAGGGAGGGTCTTAGCAGACAGTAAGCACTTAACTGATATAATTATTATTACTAGGCTGGTGCCAACAGAATGTAAAAGGGAGAATCCAGTACTGTAATTGAAGCTTTACCTAACATACTTTCTTTGTTGAGACTTACTTATTCATCACGTTTCTGGAGAGCAAACTGGTTTTCAAAGGAAGATGATATGATACAATTCAGGAGCATTTTCATTATAGATTTAAAATTGTTCTGAGGGTTTGAAGACTTGTTTCTTTTGATAGTGAGATGTGAGCCATATCCCACTGGGGACAGTTACCAAGTACCAAAGATCTAAAGGTTCCATCCATCCTGCATGTTGATTTTCACATTCTCTACTTGAATTTGCTAAATATCAAAGGCATCTGTCTTCAAATAAAAAATGTGGCTCCTTTTTTGCTACCTTCTCTCCTGATTTGAGTGTACTGTGAAGTCATGACCCTGAATTTGCTGAAGCTTCTTATGGAAAATAACCCTCAATTTTATGGGAACACTAGTCCCCAGTGAGATAAAGAAAAAAAATACTACTGGCAGAATATGAAGGGAAAGGGGAGGTACTATTTCAGGGATAGGAGAAAACTAAAAGAAAAAAATGATAGCAGAAGTGGAAAGGAAAGTGGAAGTTAAAGAAGTAAGGTTTGTTTAAGATTACATGCAGAGATTGAGCCACATTCATTCAAAAAAAGCAGGTGTTTTCTAGGGAAGTGGTAGGGCGGGGGGGAGGGGGCATGCTGGATGTGTAAATACATTATTAATAGACCAAGACTGTAAAAAAAAATTTGACTTGCTTTGAGTTTTAAGAGCATTTTTAAACAAGCAAATCTAAAAGCGTGGGTTTTTTTTGAAAACTTGTGAAATAGGACAGAGGCTAGGTGATAGGAGATACACCCCACCTAACAATAACAGGAGTAATATCTGGCAGGAAATTCAAATTGCTCTTCTGGGATAATGCTCTAAGTTTCTATTGGACAGAAATCCCCAAGAAGTGATTTGATTTCTCTGTGCCTCCATGTCCTCATCTGTTAAATAAGGATTAAAAGGCTGTTCTCCTTCCCCCTTTTAGAGTGAGCCCCGTATGGGTCAGGGATTCTTTCCGACCTGCTTATCTTGTCTCTACCTCGAAGCTTAGTACAGCGCTTGGCCCATAGTAAGCACCTAATAAGTACCAAAATTGTTATCGTTTCTGTTAACCGGATCAAACCAGCACTACGTGACGGGAGGAAAAGGAGCTCAGTGGACAGCCACCTTTGCCAAGTCACTTGGCTCTTCCCATTTCCTTCAAAATGGTACTGGATTTGTGTTTGTGTGTGTGTGTGTGTCTCTCTCTCTCTCCTGTGAGCCAGCCAGGACCAAACCTCTTTCTTTCTTTTTTAATGGTATTTGTTAAGCACTTACTGTATTCCAGGCCCTCAAATGGGGTAGTTACAAGTGCATCAGGTTGGACACAGTGCCTGTCCCACATAAATTCGATTGAATGAATGAATGAATGGGGCTCACAGACTTCATCCCCATTTCACAGAAGAGGCAACTGAGGCCCAGAGGAGTGAAGTGACTTGCCCTAGGTGGCAGAGCTGGGATTAGAACCCAGGTCCTTCCGACTCTCTTGATCCACTGGGCCAGACTGTTACCTCAGGAGAGGAGCACTGTCCGGAGATTGTGAGCCTGTTGTTGGGTAGGGACTGTCTCTATATGTTGCCGAATTGTAATAATAACGTTGGCATTTGTTAAGCGCTTACTATGTACCGAGCACTGTTCTAAGCGCTGGGGAGGCTACAAGGTGAGCAGGTTGTCCCACGTGGGGCTCCCAGTCTTCATCCCCATTTTACGGATGAGGTAACTGAGGCCCAGAGAAGTGAAGTGACTTGCCCAAAGTCACACAGCTGACAAGTGGCGGGGGTGGGATTAGAACTCACGACCTCCGACTCCCAACCCGGGTGCTTTCCACTGAGCCACAATGCTTCTCCACCCTTGTAATAATAATAATAATGATAGCATGTATTAAGTGCTTACTGTGTGCAAAGCACTGTTCTAAGCGCTGGGGAGGTTACAAGGTGATCAGGATGTCCCATGGGGGGCTCACAGTCTTTATCCCCATTTTTACAGATGAGGGAACTGAGGCCCAGAGAAGTGAAGCGACTTGCCCAAAGTCACACAGGTGTCAAGCGGCGGAGCCGGGATTTGAACCCATGACTTCGGACTCAAAAGCCCGGGCTCTTTCCACTGAGCCACGCTGCTTCTCTTTCCAAATGGTTAGTCCAGTGTTCTGCACACAGTGAGCGCTCAGTAAATAGGACTGAATGAATGGGAGACCGAGGAAAAGGGCGGGGCGTTTAACACCTCAGTCGACGGGCGGACGGTTCCCGCCGTCGGGGGTCCGGAGGGCGCAGGCGCAGAGCCCGCCACGGGCGTGCGAAGGCCCCGTTGCTATGGGAACGAGCCCGGCCCGCCCGCGGGGAGAGGCAGGAGGGCAGCCAGGGCGGTCGGTCGGTCGGTGATGAGGGGGAGTAAGATGGCGGCCCGGCGGCTGGAGGATAATAACGGTGGCATTTGTTAAGCGCTTACTATGTGCCAAGCACTGTTCTAAGCGCTGGGGACGATACAAGGTGATCAGTTGTCCTATGTGGGACTCCCAGTCTTCACCCCCATTTTACGCATGAGGTAACTGAGGACCAGAGAGGTGAAGTGAATTGCCCAAAGTCACACAGCTGACAAGTGGCGGGGGTGGGATTAGAACCCACGACCTCCGACTCCCAACCCGGGTGCTTTCCACTGAGCCACAATGCTTCTCCACTCTGGTACTTTCTAACAGTTTAGTACAGTGCCCTGCACACAGCGAGCGCTCAGTAAATAGGACTGAATGAATGAGCGACCGAGGAAAAGGGCGGGGCGTTTAACACCTCAGTCGACGGGCGGACGGTTCCCGCCGTCGGGGGGCTGGAGGGCGCAGGCGCAGAGCCCGGCACGGGCGTGCGAAGGCCCCGTTGCTATGGGAACGTGGCCGGCCCGCCCGCCCTCCCGCCGGGAGAGGCAGGAGGGCAGCCAGGTTGGTCGGTCCGTCGGTCGGTCGGTCGTGTGGGGGAGCAAGATGGTGGCCTGGCGGCTGGAGGATAATAATAATAACGTTGGCATTTGTTAAGCGCTTACTATGTACTGAGCACTGTTCTGATCACTGGGGAGGCTACAAGGTAGTCAGGTTGTCCTATGTGGGACTCCCAGTCTTCACTCCCATTTTACGGATGAGGTAACTGAGGCCCAGAGAAGTGAAGTGACTTGCCCAAAGTCACACAGCTGACAAGTGGCGGGGGTGGGATTAGAACCCACGACCTCCGACTCCCAAGCCCGGGTTCTTTCCACTGAGCCACAATGCTTCTCCACCCTTGTAATAATAATAATGATGCGATGTATTAAGTGCTTACTATGTGCAAAGCACTGTTCTAAGCACAGGGGAGGTTACAAGGTGATCAGGTTGTCCCATGGGGGGCTCACAGTCTTTATCCCCATTTTTACAGATGAGGGAACTGAGGCCCAGAGAAGTGAAGCGACTTGCCCAAAGTCACACAGCTGTCAAGCGGCGGAGCCAGGATTTGAACCCATGACTTCGGACTCAAAAGCCCGGGCTCTTTCCACTGAGCCACGCTGCTTCTCTTTCCAAATGGTTAGTCCAGTGTTCTGCACACAGTGAGCGCTCAGTAAATAGGACTGAATGAATGAGCGACCGAGGAAAAGGGCGGGGCGTTTAACACCTCAGTCGACGGGCGGACGGTTCCCGCCGTCGGGGGTCCGGAGGGCGCAGGCGCAGAGCCCGGCACGGGCGTGCGAAGGCCCCGTTGCTATGGGAACGTGGCCGGCCCGCCTGCCCGCCGGGAGAGGCAGGAGGGCAGCCAGGGCCGTCGGTCGGTCGGTGATGAGGGGGAGTAAGATGGCGGCCCGGCGGCTGGCGGGTAATAACGGTGGCATTTGTTAAGCGCTTACTATGTGCCAAGCACTGTTCTAAGCGCTGGGGACGATACAAGGTGATCAGTTGTCCTATGTGGGACTCCCAGTCTTCACCCCCATTTTACGCATGAGGTAACTGAGGACCAGAGAGGTGAAGTGAATTGCCCAAAGTCACACAGCTGACAAGTGGCGGGGGTGGGATTAGAACCCACGACCTCCGACTCCCAACCCGGGTACTTTCCACTGAGCCACAATGCTTCTCCACTCTGGTACTTTCTAACAGTTTAGTACAGTGCCCTGCACACAGCGAGCGCTCTGTAAATAGGACTGAATGAATGGGAGACCGAGGAAAAGGGCGGGGCGTTTAACACCTCAGTCGACGGGCGGACGGTTCCCGCCGTCGGGGGTCCGCAGGGCGCAGGCGCAGAGCCCGGCACGGGCGTGCGAAGGCCCCGTTGCTATGGGAACGTGGCCGGCCCGCGGGGAGAGGCCGGAGGGCAGCCGGGGCGGTCGGTCCGTCGGTCGGTCGGTGATGAGGGGGAGCAAGATGGCGGCGCGGCGGCTGGAGGATGCGGAGTGAGCGGCGGGAGGGGGGCGCGGGAGTGCGGAGCCTGCCCAGTCGGTCCCTCCCTCCCTCCCCACTCGGTCCCTTTCATCGCACCGCCGCCTCCTCCTCGTCGTCCTCCTCCTCCTCCTCCTCCCCTCAGCAGGTAGAGCCGGAGGGCTGGGACTTGCCCTGTCCCCGCCAGCGACAAGTGCCCGTGGCCGACATCCCGGGGGACGAACTTTTTCGGGCCCCCGCCCCGCCCATGCGGTGACCCCCCCCCCGGACCGGTCCTGCCAGGAGCGCCCGCCAGCCCCGAGCCGCGGAGAAAGACCAGGAGGAGGAGAAGCGGACGCCGGAAAATGGCTCTAACCTTGTTCGGTAAGTGTAGTCCTTCCCGCCCGAGCTGGAGGCAGGAGGCTGACCGCTCGCCCGCCCGCCCGCCCTCCCTCCTCGTCTCTCCCATTGTTTGCTCCGCAGGCGGGCGGGCGCCTCCTCGGCTCTATACGTTGTGCTCTACGCTCTGCCCTGCGCTCGGTCCTCTATGTTGTGCGCTCTGAGCTCTCCCCTCTGCACCCTGCCCTCCGCGTTATGCTCTGCTCAGTGGTCTGCCCTGCACTCTGCTCAGTGCCCCGTGCTCTGCCCAGCATCATCATCATCAATCGTATTTATTGAGCGCTTACTATGTGCAGAGCACTGTACTAAGCGCTTGGGAAGTACAAATTGGCAACATCGTGTCCTGCGCCCTGCCCAGCGTTGTGCCCTGCGCTCTGCTCAGCGTTGTGCCCTGCGCTGTGGTCAGCGTTGTGCCCTGCGCTTTGCGCATCGTTGTGCCCTGCACTCTGTTCAGCATTGTGCCCTGCACTCTGCCCAGCGTTGTGTCCAGCCCTGTGCCCAGCGTTGTGTCCATTGCACTGCTCAGCATTGTGCCCTGCACCCTGCTCAGCGTTGTGCCCTGTGCCCTACTGAGTGTTGTGCCCTGCGCCCTACTGAGCGTTGTGCCCCGCGCCTGCCCTGCCTTCTTAATGCTCTGCTCAGTGTTTTACTCAGGGCACTGTTTACCACTCTGCCCTTCGTTCTTTCTCAGTGTTGTGCCCTGCACCCTACTGAGCGTTGTGCCCTGCGCCTGCCCTGTCTTCTTAATGCTCTCCTCAGTGCTTTACTCAGGGCACTGTTTACCGCTCTGCCCTTCGTTCTTTCTCAGCGTTGTGCCCTGCGCCTGCCCTGCCTTCTTAATGCTCTGCTCAATGTTTTACTCAGGGCACTGTTTACTGCTCTGCCCTTCGTTCTTCCTCAGTGTTGTGCCCTGCGCCCTACTGAGCGTTGTGCCCTGTGCCTGCCCTGCCTTCTTAATGCTCTCCTCAGTGTTTTACTCAGTGCACTGTTTACCACTCTGCCCTTCGTTCTTAGTGTTGTGCCCTGCGCCCTACTGAGCGTTGTGCCCTGCACCTACCCTGCCTTCTTAATACCCTACTCAGTGTTTTACTCAGGGCACTGTTTACCGCTCTACCCTTCGTTCTTTCTCAGTGTTGTGCCCTGCGCCTGCCCTGCCTTCTTAATGCTCTGCTCAGTGTTTTACCCAGGGCACTGTTTACCGCTCTGCCCTTCGTTCTTTCTCAGTGTTGTGCCCTGCGCCCTACTGAACGTTGTGCCCTGCGCCTGCCCTGCCTTCTTAATGCTCTGCTCAGTGTTTTACTCAGGGCACTGTTGTTTACCACTCTGCCCTTCGTTCTTTGTCAGTGTTGTGCCCTGCACCCTACTGAGCACTGTGCCCTGCGCCTGCCCTGCCTTCTTAATGCTCTCCTCAGTGTTTTACTCAGGGCACTGTTTACCGCTCTGCCCTTCGTTCTTCCTCAGTGTTGTGCCCTGAGCCCTACTGAGCGTTGTGGCCTGCCCTGCCCTCTTAATGCTCTGCTCAGTGTTTTACTCAGGGCACTGTTTACTGCTCTGCCCTTCGTTCTGCACAGTGTTGTGCCCTGCGTTCTGCCCAGCGTTGCAATCACTGCTGTGCCCTATGCTGTACCCCAATACTCTGCTCCAATGCGCTGTGCACTGCGTCCTGCGGTGCCACCGGGTCCTGGCAGTGTGGCGCCTTGGCGAGGCAATGGTGGGAAGGATGGTTCTGGTGCCGCCGAACCCATCACCCAAATGTTTGCTTGTTTTCCATCTCACTAAATGAAAAAGCCCCAGGGAATTTGTTTTAGGTGTGTTTTCCAAGCAAGCTGTCTGTTGCACTCGAACTTCCCGGGGACGGCCCTGATCCATGGGGTTGCTTTACGCCGGGTGGCTTTGCCGTTTGGTTGATTGATTTATTTACCGGGGCCGGGGGAGTAATCAATAAGTTAATTAAAATCTAGTTCCATCAGGAGGCCTTGAAAATCCTCTCTAATTGACCAAAGAAGCGGGCTAATGAGGAAGCAACAGAAAGCTGATTTAATGGAAGACGATCTTTCGCTTCTCGGGAGTGTGTATCTTTGTTTCGGAGGATCCCGTGGAAAGAGATGCTTGTATGATGTCATTGTGGAATGGAACATAGACTTGTCTAATATTTTCTACCCGAAGGGATGGGGAGAGCTATGCTTTGGAAGCATCCAGTGTAATGCAAAATCTGTAAAATAATTGAATGATAGTTAAGGTCTGAGCATCTTTTACTATTTAAAACCAAGATGCTTATTTTACAAAGGTTGGGAGGACTGGTGATGACTGAATTACATGATTCTCAGTTTTCACACGAAAACATGGTGCAATAACGTTAGTCCCTCCATTTATATTATTACAATGCTTTAAAGTATTTTGGTGAGATAAGCTTTTTCAAATAGAGCAAATTTCCAGAGCTGATCTTTTGATTTGACTTGCAAATGTGCCTTCTCCCATAGTTTCATTTGCTGGAGAGAAATCCTTGCCAAGACTTTCAAATATTTTCTACAGGACCTAGCCTCACACACCTTACTACAGATGATTGAATTTTAGAGCAGTAAAAGTGCACCAAACTGTCTTAATTCTGATGTTTCCTTTGAAGAGGACAGTGATCGAGACAGTATATTAACTAGAAATGCATTTTGTCTGGAATTGAAATTTGAACCTTCATTTAATATCACATGCAAAGTGTCAAGTCTATTGACAATAGATGAGTGCAGTAGAGTACTAATAAGTCTTGAGGAGGTGAATTGTAGTAAATCAGCGTAATTTTTACACCCAAAGAAACACTTTCAAGACCAGAAAGTGGTTTTTGTTGTTGTTTATTAAGCCATTAATGGGTGTCGGGCAAATACTTAATTTCATTGTACCTCTGGGCACCTTCCTAAAATGTTGCGAAATATTTTGAGGCCTTTGGAGTATATACTTATACTCTATACATGTTTTTGTTATTCTTTAGTTGCTTTGGAGTATTACAGGAAAGTAATGGAGATTGTACACACCTAAAACCCTTCCATTACTTGGGCATAGCAGGTTTTAGAGGCAGAGGATGTGGATGAGCTCCCATTACTTTGGGGAAAATGTCACCTGGTGAGGAATCCTTGCAAGTAAGAGGACCGTAGCTCAGTGATGGTGAGGTGGAGGGTAGAGAGAGGTGTTTTAGGGAATGAAACTACTGTTTTGTCGAATCGTTCAGTACTTAAACCCTTCACCCCTCACGATGTTGCAAGTGACCCTGGTCCAAATCCAGAAGTGGGTCAGGAGTCCAAGTCATCTGCCCAGTTCCAACTCTGCTGGAATGAAAATGACCCATCCCTCACTTTATTGCTAAGCTAGTTGGCACCTGTTTGCACTGCGGATCAGGTATATGTATTCGATTTTGTGTGTGTGTGTGTGTGTGTGTGTGTGTGTGTTTTAGTTTTTAAGAAGGACCCCTCTGGAGAAAGTGACCACATCACGCCTCTCCTAGGCTCTGATATACCATTTTACTCCTGTATCCTCTGTCCCACATGCATGAGTTTGTGGAATGGTGATGGAACAGTGCTCTCTGATGGTTAATCTTTCAAGCATTAAGCGTGGTCCATAAATGGCAATTAAGAAATGCAGTTATAGCATTTTTCTCACTGCCAACGTTTAAGGAGTTTCTGCTTCATTTAAATGATTTTTGAATCAGTTCTCAGAGTATTGCGAAGGGAATTATCCAAGTCATAGCATCAACTATTATATGGGCCATGTGATAATACTAGCGTTAAGGATAAGAATGATATTGAAGCACTTTGTGCCAAGTGCTAAACTAACTGCTGGGGTTAGGTACAAGATAACCAGAAAGGCCACAATTCCTTTCCCACATTGGGTTCAAACAAAGTACAGGGAGTACAGGTTTTGAATCCCTAATTTACAGTTGAGGAAACAGGTTCAGAGAAGTGAGATGATGTTCCCAAGGCCACACAGCAAGCAAGTGGCCGAATTGGGATTAGAACTAAGGTTCTCTGATTCGTTGGCCTTTGCTTTGCCCACCAGGTCACACTACTTCTCTAAATAGTTTCTTTTGTCATGATTCCCTGGGAGTGACACCAGTTGTAATATTTGGCTGGGTAAAATTATGGACTTTCATTTTACAGTAGTTTGGTCACCTTCGTTGGTCACATGAAAATCTTTTTAATTTCTAAAAGGCAGGTATACTGTAGTATTCGGGGTGTGAGGGGAAGACACACATGTGAAATGACAGTAATAATAGTAACGTTTGTGGTATTTAAGTGTTTACTGTGTGCCAAGCTCTGTATTAAGCGCTGCAGTAGATGCAAGATAATCAGGTCCCACATAGGACTCTCAGTCTAAGTAGGAGGGAAAACATGTATTGAAACCCCATTTTGCTGATGAGGGAATCTCATTTTACAGTAGTTTGGTCACATGAAAATCTTTTTAATTTCTAAAAGGCAGGTATACTGTAGTATTCGGGGTGTGAGGGGAAGACACACATGTGAAATGACAGTAATAATAGTAATGTTTGTGGTATTTAAGTGCTTACTAAGTGCCAAGCTCTGTATTAAGCACTGCAGTAGATACGAGATAATCAGGTCCCACATAGGACTCTCAGTCTAAGTAGGAGGGAAAACAGGTATTGAAACCCCATTTTGCTGATGAGGGAACCAAGGCACCAAGAAGTTGTGACTTGCCCAAGGTCACACAGCAGATGAGTGGCGGAACCGGGATTGGAACCCAAGTTCTCTGACTTCCAAGTCAGTACTCTTTCCAGTAGGAAATGCTGCTTCCTAATTTGTGAAGTTAATCATATTTGGGGATTCTTAAAGTGTATTAAAAGGAAATTCAATTCATATTTATCATATTCATACCATCCATGTCTCCCTTTTTTAGGTTTTTGAGGAATTGATAGGAAACATGAGGTTTATATATCTCCTTTTAGTTTGAAACAGGTCCTCTTGCCAGGTGCCTAGTAGCTGGAGAGGTGGAGGTGGGTCTCTGAATCTGGGGGCATGAGAGGACACAGTCAGAACGAAGAAGTCTGCAATTTATTTATGTTGCAGCACAGTTCATTTGGACTGAAGACAAAAACCTGGGAAGTTTTTCTTGCCATGTTTCCAAGAGGGTGTCTGTTCTAAAGCAAAACAGAGACAAGGATATGGAAACAAGATGACTCGTGTGGCAGACGAATTGGAGTAAATTGATAAAAGCTTAATTAAAAGTGAACAGAGGGCTTCCTACGAGATCATTTTTGGAGATGGAACAGGATACACCCCCAGTTGATCATTTGTGCACTCCATTGAGCTGTACAAAATTATCTCTATCCTCTTAAATCTTGGCTGTTTCTGCTACAGTGTAAATGAATGTCATATTTATTTATTTTTTATTTTTATGGTATTTAAGCACATACTATGTGGTAAGCACTGTTCTAAGTGCTGGGGTAGATAGAAGTTAATGAGATCGGACAGAGTCCCTGTCCCACTTAGGGCTCATAGTCTAAACAGGAGGGAGAGCACAATATAACTGAGTCGATAGACACGTTCCCTGTCCACGTAGAGCTTAGTCTAGAGGGGGAGACAGACATTAAAATAAATTATGGACATCTAAAGTGGACGTGGATGTGTTTGTTCCCCCACTGGAAACCTTGATGCTTTGAGGACTGACCTATACAGGTGAAGCCCAGGTATTCCAGGCCAGTATTTATCCCCTTTCCTCTACCCTTTCACTCTTCCTTCCCCACCTTTACCATTTCCTCTTCCCTTCTCCTCTCTTTCTCTCCTTCAATAGGAGAATCAGAAAGGTCTAGTGGAAAAAAACATGGGATGGGGAGCCAGGAGACCTGGGTTTGAGTTCCACTCAACCCCTGGCCTATTCTGTGACCTTGGGGAAGTCACTTGATCTCTCTGTACCTCAGTTTCTTCAAGTTTAGGTTGTGAACTTTGTAAGGAATGGGAAATGTCATTCATAGCTCAATATCTACCCCGGTTTTTAGCACCTAGTAAGTGCTCGAAAAATCCCAAAACTCTTATCAGTGTCTTCTCCCTTCTCTGTGTTCCATCCTCTCCTCTGCTTCCACTTCTTCCTGTCCCTTTTCTGACCCTCCTTCTGCTGTTTTTAATTGGCTAACCGAAGGTGCAGGTCTTGTCTGGTGTTAACTACTTTCATTGAAAAATATGATTGGACAGTTAGTTGTTCATCATCTGCTTTCCTCTTCTCCCACTCCCTTTTGCGTCTCCCTGACTTGCTTCCTTTGCTTTTCCTCCCTCCTGTAGCTGTCGTTTATTTGTGTTGATGTCTTTCTGTTCCCTCTAAGCTCATTGTGGGCAGGGACTGTGTCTGCTTATTGTTTTATTGTACTCTCCCAAGCCCCTAGCATGGTGCTCTGCACACAAGAAGTACTCAGTGAATACTTAGCACAATGTCCAACACATAGTAAGCACTTAACAAATATGATTGAATTGAATTGGTGCGCAGTAAGCCCTTTCGGCAGTTATTTTAAATGCAGATTGAGAAGCAGCATTCCCTAATGGAAAGACTGTGGAACTGGAAATTGGGAGATCTGGGTTCTCTTTCTATTTCTACCTGTTCATATGACCTCGGGCAAGCTGCTTTACTTCTCTGTGCCTCCATTTCCTCATCAATAAAATTTCTCTGCTCTCCCCTATCTTTTAGGTTGAGAGTCCCATGTGGAACAGGGGCTGTCTGATTTGATTATTTGGTATCTATTCTAGTACTTACCACAGGACTAAGCACATATTAAGCATTTTGAAAGTACCATAATTGTAATTAAGATGCTGTTCAGCACCATTTGATATGTTTTGGGGTTTCTGTAATATAAAGAAGAGGCTTACATGCGTCCTAATTTTCTATATACCTCATTACTGGGATGCATGACAATGTAGCCAAGGTCTTGCTGGAAAATTAGCATTTAATAAGCCTGTGATTAGATACGCTTCACAAATTATTGCATCCAGTAAGCACAATGTAGTTCTCTAGGGCCAAAATATATTTACTCCAGTTTGAAATGTCCATTATTTACATGCCATAAGACTGTGACACCTTAGTGCTCACCCAGTTCTTGATCTTGTTCTCTTTCTCTCTTGCTCTTTCTCACTTGCTCTCTCACTCTTGCTCTCTCTCTCTCTCTCTCTTTCTCACTTGCTCTCCCTCCCTCTTCTCCACTCTCCTCCCCACCCTCCTACCAGTAGTAGCAGTAGTAGTAATGCTATTTATTGTGCTTTCAGTTCATGCAGTGCACTGTACTTAAGTGTTAGGAAAGTACCACAGAAGCACAAAACATGTGTCTAACCTCAATCAGTTTGACACTCCAATGAGGGTGATGGATAAAAAGAATTTACAAAGTGTCATCAGAAAAAAATAGACTGCTCAATGCTTAAACATCTGTGTACTAGTACTGAGGAGGGATGTGAGTAAATATGAAGGTGCTAGAGCTGATTATTGAGTTGGTGTGGCTCAGCAACTTTGAAGTTATTGGGAAAGGTTTGATGGAGGAGGTGGAATTTTAGGGGCGTAGTACAGTGCGTTGCACAGAGACACTCAGTAGGTAACATTGATGTTCACAGTGAAAATAGGGAGAGCTGTGGTCTACTGGATTTTACTGGAAAGAACTCAGGCCTGGAATTCAGGGGACCCGGATTCTAATCCTGTCTTTGTCACGTACTTGCTGTGTGATCTTGGGCAAGTCATTAAACTTCTCTGTGACTCAGATTCCTCAACTGTTAAATGGGGATTAGATGCCTGCTCTCCCTCCTACTTAGACTTTGAACCCTAAGTGGGATGGGGACTGTATCCAACCAGATTAACTTGTGTCTACCCCAGCTCCAAGAACAGTGCTTGACATATAGTAAGCACTTAACAAATATAATAATAAGAATAAGAATAGCAGGGAAAGCCTCGTGTCTCATTATCCAGAGTCTCCAAAATTAATCTGAAAATTAATTCTGGAAATGCAGTGGAGAAAAAAGGAGGTGGTTAGAGAAATATAGAGGGGAAAGAAAGAGATTTAGAATTGAATTCTAATATTTCCATAAACAGAAAACTATGAGTTTACATTGTGGTTCTTATGATGAACTCAAATGCTGATGAATAGCTTATAAATCCTCAGAATATCACTCTGACAGGTAGAGTAATTATTTTTCCCAGTTCAAGACAATAGCAATGGCAATTCTGTGAGCCAGCCCCAAAGCTAGACCTGTTCATTTTGATCCACTCTTTGTGGTTCAAAGAGACTGTATCATCAACATGATTTTATTAGTGCCTGCCTGTGTGACTGATAAGATGAAGCATATTGCTACCCTGTAGCATTTGTTCCCCAGATAATTTGGCAGTGTTTTTGTTTCTGCCCCTTAGTATTGCCAACTTTTTCTGTGTGGCCCTCTTGACTCCCTTCATTTCTAATTGATTTCTAACAGGCTGTTGTTGCCCAGCTGTCCATGGAGATTAGGCTTTGCTGTATGTTAAAATGCCTGTTCTTCATGTATTCATTCAGTCATATTTATTGGGTGCTTACTGTGTGCGCACTATGTATTAAGCTCTTGAGAGTACAGTATAACAGTAAGCAGACACATTTCCTACCCACGGTGAGTTTACAGTCTAATCTTGGTGTACTCATGGCAGCATGGCTTAGTGGATAGAGCATGGTCTTGGGAGTCAGAAGGTCATGGGTTCTAATTCCCGGCTCTGCCACTTGTCTGCTCTGTAATCTTGGGCGAGTCACTTCACTTCTCTTTGCCTGTTACCTCATCTGTAAAATGGGGATCGAGACTGTGAGCCCCGCATGGGACAAGGACTGTATCGAACCTAGTGTGCTTGTATCCACCCCAGCACTTCGTACAGCGCCTGGCACATAGTAAGCGCTTAACAAATGCCATTGTTATTATTAGTCTAGTTCTGTCCTCTTTTCTTTAGGGTGCCCCCAACCTCAGCACCCACAGAGCAGCTGAAGGGGGTGGTTATCCCGCTGGCATCCATTCTCCCATCCCTGCACATCTGGCCGTGGTGGGGTGCTTTAAACTGGAGGAGCTAGCGACTGCCGCTCACGATCTCTTGTGGCCGCTTTTCACAGTGGGTGCAGCTCACTGTGTGCCACTTCTTTCTGCCCCGGGGCGGTGGTGGGCTTCAGCATGAGGCTGCTCCAGAAGGGCATTTGCCGGGCCTTTTGGTAGTGGTAACTTCACCCACGTGGGCCCGTGACAGGGAGCAATGTGGGGCCCAGTCTCGGTTTCCCTATAGCTTCACTGCCTGCCATCTGCCACACACCACTACCACCCCCTCCTTGACTCTTGCGCTTGCTGCCATCTTTGCCCCCCAACCCCAGCAGAACACCTCCTCTCTGTTTGGGTCTGCAACTCCAGGCTACATCACTGTTTGGTTGTGTGGCTTTTCAGGTGCTCAGCCTCATCCACCCCTGCCTCAAAGTTTGCATGGTTGCTGGTTAGCTGAGTGATTTTCGGGACCTCATTTTTTGAAATCCTCTTTGGGCCTGCCTCTTTGTGATGGCTGGCGGATTGGTGGCGCCCGGGGACCGGCTCTAGGGGTTGACTGTGGTATCCGTGCCAAGTCAGGCCGATGCCAGCCAAAGAGAAACTTGGCCACTGGCTATGCTATTTGATTTCAGGTCCTTTGGTTCAGTCCGCCCCACACATTGTCTGCCCGTCTCCCTAAGGACATGCTAGCTTTTCATGGCTGTATTCTTGCACCTTTGTATAATCTGCTGCCTATCCAGCAGATTTTGAGCCCACTGTCTCTATATGTTGCCAACTTGTACTTCCCAAGCGCTTAGGACAGTGCTCTGCACACAGTAAGTGCTCAATAAATATGATTGATTGATTGATTTCCGTGAATAGCATTTAACACTGTCACAGTGGAGACCGCCTCCACCCATCCCCCTCTTCAGAGTGTACTGCATTCTGCTCCCCGGATCATTTTTCGTCAACGCCAGTTGGTACATGTCACCCCTCCAAGACCTCCAGCGATAACCCATTTTCCTCCACATCACACAGAAAGTCCTGATGGTCAGCTTCCAAACTTTGCCCCAGCTGTCTTCTTCTGTATCTGCTCTGTCCATCTGCTCCTCCCCATCCCACGCTCTGCTCCTCCCCAAGTTCTCCTCCTGACTGTGCCTCGCTTTCACCTCCCCTGCAAGATATTTATTGCTCATTCACTCTCCCCCTGCCTGAAGCTTCCTGCCTTTCAAAGCCCAACTGAAATCCCATCTCCAGCGGGAAGCATTCCTCGCTGAATTCTTCCATCCCAAGTCATGTCATCCCAGCGTCCACTTGAACGCTTATGTACCAGCAGTCGTGCTTAGTGCTTAGTCGATGTACATCTACTTATTTGTCCCCCTCCCTCTTGCTGTTCCAGTTAAATGTTTGTACTTCCACTAATTCTAACTCATTTCTGCCTGCCTGCCTCACCCGTTAGATTTTAAGCGCTTCAGTGGGAAGGTCTGACCTTGTTTTACCTCTGTTATACTCTCCCAAGCACTTTTTATAGTGCTTAATATGCAGTGGATACTTGAAAATGTGTTATTGATTGGTTGATTGGAGAACATTGGTTGTGTGAAGGGTATGTCTTCCTACTATTAGTCTTATTCGGGCTGTCATCCACAGTTCTTTGCTGATCCTTTTAAAAGCAGAGAGAGAGAGAGAGAGAGAGTGTGTGTGTGTGTGTGTGTGTTAGAGAAGCAGCGTGGCTTAGTGGAAAGAGCCCGGGCTTGGGAGTCAGAGGACATGGGTTCTAATCCCTGCTCCGCCACTCATCTGCTGTGTGACCTTGGGCAAGTCACTTAACTTCTCTGTGCCTCATTTCCCTAATCTGTAAAATGGGGATTAAAAGTGTGAGCCCCAAGTAGGACAACCTGATTACCCTGTATCCACCCCGGTGCTTAGAACAGTGTTTGGCACAGAGGAAGCGCTTAACAAATATTATTATTATTATTATTATTATTATTAAATGCCTGCAGATCAGTCTTGTTTATTGAGTGCTAACTGTGGGCAGAGCACTGTACTAAGCACATGGGAGAGTACAACAGAGTTGGTGGAAACATTACCTGTTCACAATGAGCTGAAGCAGTCATTCATTCATTCATTCAATCGTATTTATTGAGCGCTTATTGTGTGCAGAGCACTGTACTAAGCGCTTGGGAACTACAGGTTGGCAACATATAGAGACGGTCCCTACCCAACAGTGGGCTCACAGTCTAGAAGGGGGAGACAGAGAACAAAACAAAACATATTAACAAAATAAAATAAATAGAATAAATATGTACAAGTAAAATAAATAAATCATTATAGAAGAGTGCCTAAAAAATGTTTTCAGGGCTTTTTGATAAACTCAGGTCTGTGTCGGAGATTTTTCTGGGGATGAGATTAGTAGACCATCGTCCCCATTTTAAATTCCTTTTTTGTGTCCTCAGGTTTGACCTAAAATAGGCTAGGTGTAATACACAGTTGTACTTTATTCAGGTGGTGATGGGGAAAAGGATCCGACAATATTACCATGAGCCCGTTGTTGGTTAGGGACCGTCTCTATATGTTTTAGTGACTTAACCAAGCAGATGCCTTGAACCTATCCAGCAATTACTGGGTCTGAAAGTATCCACTTGATTTACCGGCGAATGATACACTCAGAGTAGGATTACAAAGCCACTAAAATATTGCTGTTGAAACTATTTAAAGGGTTGCTCAGCTGATTTCCCTTCTTGAGGCTCATTGAAGCCCATGACCTAGGTAAACTGAGAGTGAACGGTGAAGATTGACAGTTTATAGTTTTGAAAATTTTTGGCAGCCTTTTGAATGGTGAGCATAGGGAATTGCTCCAAGGAGTTAGCCTGCCTAAAATCGTCAGTAGGTTCAAGAAGCTTTTGGATTACAGTTTGTGGACAAGTGACCCATAATATTTTATTAAAGGGATATCGAAGGAAAGGTTAGACTAGATGTTAAGGCAGTCTTCAGACATCCTGCTTACTCCTATCCCACAAAATACTGAGCAGGGTGGACCTTGGGTCCGATTGAACATAATAATGGTAGTCTAGGGATGAAATTGCTCATATTCTCAAGCCTAGACTTCTAGAGTACTATTTAATATGTAACTTGTGAGAAAAGAGGAAATAAAGTTATAATTTAATCCTATCAACTTTGTCCACTTGCCCATGTTTTTACCAAAGTCCATAGATCTTAAACTGATCAAACCCCAGCGGTACAAGCTTTTTATTGGGTCTCTTTTCCTGTGATATTGATGAGCCATATGTAGTCTTTTACATCTAGAGTGATTTGCTTTTGTTAGTGTCCCCAGTCTAGGTCGATAAATTCTCATGCACCTGGCCAAGTTGCGTTCCAGCATCCTTTTCTCCAACTGGGCTGGAAATAGGTTTGGCCTCTTGTTCCCTGCCGAGGGGTTCAGCCTCAACTCCCTCCTCATGGGGCAGGTGGGGCTGGGCCCGGGCACCAGGATCCAATCAATCAATCAATCAATTGTATTTATTGAGCGTTTACTGTGTGCAGAGCACTGTACTAAGCACTTGGGATCCAGTAGTCTGACCATGCCCTCTGGATGGGTGTAGGCAGCGATTGCCCCAGTGACTGCATAATTGGCCAAGGCATCAGACTCATTGGGTTTTCGTTAGGAATGAAATGTGCCATCATAGATCCTTGGGTTCTAAGGGAGAAGACAAATGGAGTCTCACAGAGTTTTCCATATTGACGGCCCTTCCATCGGGCAAGTGTTTTACGGGTTGTGTGTGATAGCCACCTGTTGTCAACGCCTACCTGTGGAAACTGCCACATCTGGATAGTTTGGATCCTGAGATTTCTTCACAGTATCCAGAGTGACCACCTCAAAGTCTGAGGAGGGAGCAGAGATCCTGGCACTGCTCTCACCTTTTTTAATTTTTTATGGGTTATGTTTAGCACTTAGAATGTGCCGAGCACTGTACTAAGCCCTGGAGTACTAAGCTAATCGGGTTGGACGCAGTCCTTGTCCCACATGAGGCTCAACAGTCTTCATCTCCATTTTACAGATGAGGTGACTGAGGCACAGAGAAGTTGTGACATCCTCAAGGTCACACAGCAGACAAGAGGCAGACCTGGGATTAGAACCCAGGTCTTTCTCACTCCCAGGCCCATACTCTTTCCACTAGGCCATGCTGCTTCTGCATTTCTGGACCCAGTGGACAGGGTGGCACCCGATGTCCTCTAGTCTTGAAAGCCATTTCTGCTTTCACCGGCCACCCCTGAGTGGTCAGAAATCAGGGCTGCTGATTATCCCTAGATAACCATTGTAATGTTCAATCAGACGCAAGGTCCACCCTGCTCAGTATTTTGTCTGATAGGAGTAAGCGGGATGTACGAAGACTATCCTTAACATCTAGTCTAACCTTTCCTTCAATATCTCTTTACCAAAATATTATGGGTCACTTGTCCACAAACTGTAATCCAAAAACTTCTTGAACCTACTGGTGATTTTAGACAGTCAGTGGCAGTTATTGAGTGCTTACTGGATGCAGAGCACTTCACTAGCCGCTTGGCAAAGTACAATAAAATAGAATTGTTAGACACCATCCTTGCCCACAAGGCGCTTACAGTAATAATAATAATAATGGCATTTATTAAGCGCTTACTATGTGCAAAGTACTGTCCTAAGCGCTGGGGTGGATACAAGGTGATCAGGTTGTCCCATGGGGGGCTCACAGTCTTCATCCCCATTTTACAGATGAGGTAACTGAGGCCTGGAGAAGTTAAGTGACTTGTCCAAAGTCACGCAGCTGACAATTGGTGGAGCTGGGATTTGAACCCATGACCTCTGACTCCAAAGCCCGGGCTCTTTCCACTGAGCCACACTGCTTCTCCTGAGCCAGGAGAGTACATGCCCGAGGGTGGGAGGGACCAAGGAGATCCTTTATCAACTATTTCTGCCCTCTCATAAAGTTTGGGGCCCAAGGCAATATTCATTCAATCATATTTATTGAGCGCTTACTGTGTGCAGAGCACTGTACTGAGCACTTGGGAAGTACAAGTCATCAACATATAGAGACGGTCCCTACCCAACAACGGGTTCACAGTCTAGAAATGATATTCGTTGCTTTGGAAAGTACATTTATATTTCATAATAAAGGCTCTTCAGAACACGCCGGCTGATACTTTGCAGGATGTGAGGACAAGTTCCAGGGCTAAAGAAAACAAATCGATTGGCGGGGCACATCCCATTGTTTCCAGAGTTCTTCCTCTGGGAAGTTTTTATTAATGGGGACGCCTCTTCGGGCCACATTGACTAGCAGCCTTCAAGCTGTTTCCTGGATGTGCGGTAATTTTGTGGCTTTCGCAGCTCTCAGGTCAGAAGCTGGGAGGAGGCCCACTATTCACAGCCCCGAACTAGGTGGTTCAGGATGTGTCATTAAAACGTACTTCACAATTTTAAATAACTTGCCAACAGAATTTTAAATAACTTGCCAACAGACTGAAGACTTCGGGTTCCTAAGTGAAAATCCAAGTTCCAGACTTGAGATTCGGTACACTGGTTGATAGTTACGTCTGAGAACGAACCTTAGAAGGAATTACTTTCAAAGGGGAAGCAGGGAAGATTAATTATAATAGTAAAAAGAGGGATCAGAAATAGTAATTCAGCAGGGAGGCTTGTAACTGAGGTTTGGAGCAAAGCCTATCCCTCAGAGTTTTGCAGACAGATGGCTCAACTGCTCCCTTTGGACAAAGACAGCTCTCTCTTTATCTCTGTCTTCTTTCTTTCCAGCTGCTGTTCACAGAGTTTTCCAGGCAGAGGAGCTCTGTCTTTACTCTCACCAAAGCAGTGAAAAACTGAACAGATCAGGAGACGGGTTGTGTCGGGGGCAGGTGGGAAGCCATGGAGTAGAGAGAGGGTGATAGGGGAGTGATTTATTTATTTTTTTTCCACCCGGATTTCAGGACATGTCTGGGTGAAGGCTGTCAGCCCGCCGGAGATGAGCGAACCGGCTGACCTGTTCCTCCGACTCCTCTGATCAGCAGTTTTTCCTGATAAGAACCTGCCTTTCCAGAGCAACAGTGCTCGAGTTGGGAATTTGAATGTTTAAAGGCTGTAAAAGGGAGCCAGCAACCATGCCCACTGTTGGCTAGGGGCTGTCTCTATATGTTGCCAACTTGTACTTCCCAAGCGCTTAGTAGAGTGCTGTGCACACAGTAAGCGCTCAGTAAATACGATTGATGATGATGATGCTGTCACTTAAAAAAAATGTTTCCCCTCTTTACTGTGGTCTGATCACTACATGAAAAGAATGTGAAAATCTCAGTTTGGGGAAACCAATGATATTTTTTTAATGGTATTTGGTAAGTGCTTACTATGTGCCAGGCACTGTTCTAAGTGCCGGAGTAGATACAGAGTAATCAGGTTGGAAACAGCCCATGTCCTACGTAGGGCTCTCAGTCTTAATCCCCGTTTTACTGATGAGGGAGCTGAGGCACAGAGAATCAATCAGTCATATTTATTGAGCACTTACTGTGTGCAGAGCACTGTACTAAGCACTTGGGAAGTACAAGTTGGCAACATATAGAAACAGTCCCTACCCAACAGTGGGCTCACAGTCTAAAAGGGGGGACAGTCTAAAAGGGGGAAGAAGTGAAGTGACTTGCCCAGGGTCCTACAGCAGACAAGTGGCGGAGCTGGGATTAGAACATACTTCTTACTCCGGGCCAGTGGTCTATCCACTAGGTCACGCTCCTTCTCAATAACATATCATATCTATATGCTCCAGTATTTTTGAGTAGCATTTTTAAAAAAAGTGGGTGAAGAAATTTAAAAGGCCGTATATTAATAAAAGAAAAGGGCTGTAGGGGAAAATTGCCCTAGTTTCCAGGATTCATATTAATTTAAATCTTTAAAAAATTAACATAATATGAAGCCAATTTTATCTACCACACATTCATTCTTGTGGAGGGGATAAAATGGGAGGTTAGACAGAGAATGTTGCTTTTTATTTTTTTTTAAGTATTCAGCTCTCTTCTGATAAGATACCATGACTGCAAATGATGATGTGATAACCTAAATCCTTTTTAGTTCATTTTATCAGATGATGCTGAACCCATGCCATTTCTGGAAATTGCTAATATTAGGGTCCTGGGGAGAGCATTGTCTACTCAGGCTTTATGAGTTCCTGGAGTTAGTGAAGGACACTTAGAGATTTAATTCATATAATGAATGGCCTATTGTGGGAGAGGTTCAGGAGTCAGATTCCTGCCCTAGGAAGTAGAGTACAGAGATTATAAATCTGCTTTCCCTCGGCCTTACTTTTGTTTTCTTTTCCTCAGCTTTTCCATCTGTTAATTAGGTCCTAATTATGCCCCAAACCCAGCCTCAAAGGATGTTCAGTGAATCCAGGAGGTGGCATAGGCTAAAACTTCTAGCTCTTCCCAAGTCTCCAGACAAAAGCAATTCATTACTACCCCTGAATTCTAGGGGTTAGAGCCAGTTTCCTTGGCCTCCTCCACATTTCTTGCTTTGATCTAGGCGGATGCCTACCTCAAGATAAGTATCGCTTCTCTACTTTTTCTACTAGTATTAAACTCTCCCATCATTGAGTATGATGCCCTATTCGCAGTGGGCATTCAGTCAGTGCTACTGATAGAATGCTTGCCCTGTGCCCTTTCCTCTGTCCTGTCTGATGGGAAGGAGCCATGGCTACCTCAGTTTTGGCAGAACAAATGCCACAGTGAAGTTCCAGTCTGGCACCAGGTACCCTGGGCACGGAGACTATAACCTTTATGCCCTGCCCTGTACTCCAACCAACCCATTGCCTTTACACAGTGGAGAACTGAGGGTGCAAAACTGATGTAATGTTGAAAGATTTAACTTTATTCTGCAGTCAGGTTTTTCCCAGGAGGTGTAGATTGAACCCCTATGTTGATCTGTTTCTGGAGATGAGGTATTGTATGTTGTAGATGAAATCCAGTCCAGTCACTTTCCTAGAAAAGGAGGCACTGCATTCCATAAGTTCATTTTAGGCAGGGAACATGTTTACCAAATCCCGGCCCCGCCACTTGTCAGCTGTGTGACTTTGGGCAAGTCACTTCACTTCTCTGGGCCTCAGTTCCCTTGTCTGTAAAATGGGGATGAAGACTGTGAGCCCCACATGGGACAACCTCATTACTTTGTATCCCCCCAGAGCTTAGAACAGTGCTTTGCACATAGTAAGCGCTTAATAAATGCCATCATCATCACCATCATCATCAACTCTGCTGTATCATCATCATCATCATCAATCGTATTTATTGAGCACTTACTATGTGCAGAGCACTGTACTAAGTGCTTGGCAAGTACAAATTGGCAACATATAGAGACAGTCCCTACCCAACAGTGGGCTTACAGTCCAAAAGGGGGAGACAGAGAACAAAACCAAACATACTAACAAAATAAAATAAATAGAATAGATATGTACAAATAAAATAAATAAATAAATAAATAGAGTAATAAATATGTACAAACATATATACATATATACAGGTGCTGTGGGGAAGGGAAGGAGGTAAGATGGGGGGGGATGGAGAGGGGGACGAGGGGGAGAGGAAGGAAGGGACTCAGTCTGGGAAGGCCTCCTGGAGGAGGTGAGCTCTCAGCAGGGCCTTGAAGGGAGGAAGAGAGTAATACGGTGTTCTGCATATAGGAAACGCTCAATAAATATCACCGATGATGATGGTGATAATCTCTCACATTAGAGAGCTTGCTTTGTAGTTTGCACACCTTGGCCAATCCCATGTGCATGATGTTCTATGCAAACAGATGCACATTACTTAGAGAACATTACCAATTCGCCTTATGTGGCCCAGCAAAAAGACAGTAGAGAAAGCACACATTATGGGAAAGCAGGCTGCTGCGGGAATTGAAATTAATGAAAAACGTTTTCAGCGGAGTCCACAAGATGGCACCTGATTCCCTTCTCCTTTTCCTAAGATTGTGCAGAGGCTGTCACCATTTTCAGAGTTCAGCAGATAATAATAATAATGATGGCATTTATTAAGCGCTTACTATGTGCAAAGCACTGTTCTAAGCGCTGGGGAGGTTACGAGGTGATCAAGTAGTCCCACGGTCTTAATCCCGATTTTACAGGTGAGGTAACTGAGGCACAGAGAAGTGAGTTGACTTGCCCAAAGTCACACAGCTGACAATTGGCGGAGCCGGGATTTGAACCCATGAACTGTGACTCCAAAGCCCGGGCTCCTTCCACTGAGCCACGCTGAGTAGGTTGGTGTTGGAGGAGTGAAGCGGACAGACTGGTTGTAGGGTAAAGAGTTTCTGTTTGATGCACAGGTGGATAGGCAAGCATTGGAGGTTTTTGAGGAGTGGATGTGTCTGCAGCCTTAATATGTGATAGTTGATGGTGTAACAAAAGTTAACTCTTCAGCAGCTACATTTTGAAGTCCTCAGGAAGAGTAAAGAAAAGCGGCGGGTCCTAGTGGATAGAGCATGGGTGTCAGAAGAACCTGGGTTCTCCCGACTCTGCCACTTGTCTGTCCTGCATGACCTTGGAGAAGTCACTTCTCTGTGCCTCAGTTACCTCATCTGTAAAATGGGGATTAAGGCTGGGACATTAAGTAAGTAAGAAAGATTCAAGACACTGGAGATTCTGGGAAATTGGATGAGGTGGCTATATAATCTTCAGAACTCAGTGCGCACAAAGCTTTAGGAATAGTTAAATTATTTTCTAGCTTAGCATCTTAACTTGGGCCTTGCTGAACATCTTGAATTATTTTGTAAATTATTTGCAGTTTATAAAATTCTAAAATTATGTTGTAAATGATTTGATGCTTTAAAATCCCCAAATTATTTTGTAAATGATTTAGGGTTTAAAAAAATCCCCAAATTATTTAGTAAATGATTTGAGGCCTAGAAAACCCTACATTTGTTCTGTCCTGAGCATTTTGCCCGTTATTTAAAACATGGGTAATTTAAGGAGACACATCTTTTGTGTATTTATTTTATTTATATTAATGTTTGTCTGCCCCCTGGACTGTAAGTTTGTTATAGGCGGGGAATGTGCCCGTTTATTGTTATATTGTACTCTACCAAGAGCTTAGTACAGTGCTCTGCACACAATAAGTATTCAATAAATATGATTGGCTGATTATAGTAATAGTGTCCAGCTGTTAAATACTTGATTGGCATAGCATATAGCAAAATGAAGAGATTCAAGACATTTGAGATCCTGGGAAATTGGATGAGGTGGTTATATAATCATCAGAACTCAGTGTGCACAAAGCTTTAGGAATAATTGAATTATATTCTAGTTTAGCATCTTAAAATTGTGCACCAGAAAAAATGAATGGGCACAGTGGAGTCTCAGTGGTTAGCAGGAAACTGCTTTTGTCCTTTTGAAAACTGTCATCTACCTGTGAAAAGCGTGAATTGATTTCCTTGTTGATTTAGAACAGTGCCTGGCACGTAGTAGGCGCTTATCAAATACCATTATTATTATTAATCGACGTTTTGCAGGAATCTGAAAGGGTGACTTAGAAAGTTCTGTCCAGTAGGATGTAGTGTTAGCAGGGTCCTTGCCATTGCTGCTGTGATTCACTGCTCATCAGAACAGCTTCCTCACAGTAGAACCCTGGACTCATGCAATTTTAGCAGCCCTCACCCATCCCAGACTCACTTCTCATCCTGGCCAGAGCCAAACCACGTGACACGGCCTACATACTCAGCGCACTTGCTAGCAATAATAATAATAACAATAATAATTGTGGTATTTAAGTAATTACCAAGTGCCAAGCACTATACTAAGTGCTGGGGTGGATACAAGATAAACAGGCCCCATGTGGGGCTCACAGCCTAAGTAGAAGGGAGAACAGGTGTTGAACCCCCATTTTGCAGATGAGGGAACTGAGGCACAGAGAAGTTAAGTGACTAGACTAAGCTCACACAGCAGAGCTGGGTTTAGAACACAAGTCCTCTGACTCTCTTGCCCGTGCTCTTTCTACTAGGCCATGCTGCTTCAATTGGGAGTGGATTAGAACAGAATACTTTGGATTAATCTAAACTGCCAAGTCCCCGAGTCAGGTGTGTTACTTCATGCCGGTGACTTTTGCAAATACCCTTGGTGAGGATCTAGATTGCTGTAAAATGTTCTAGTTATGCAAAATGTACCGTAGTGCATGTGACGCTCCAAGAATAGCAGATCTGGAAAAGCAGAGCCGTAAAACCTTATTCCAGGTGCTCATAGCATTGCCGTTTTCATTTCCGCCTTTTTCTTTCCCCCTCCGCCCCCAACTGAAGCTGCCTTCTGTGGCATCAGGCCTCTCCGGTTGGCTGGCCAAGTCCTCCTAAACAACTGCTACAGTTTTCCAGAAACTTCATCAGCTTGCAGAGTCTCTTTGGCTGAATGGCATTCTTGGAGAAGATCCAAGGGGGAAGGGTAGCCTTGCTCTTGGGATACTGTCACATTCCAGGATCCTTCTTTTACCCCAGATGCCTACCGGTGATGGGTGTGACACAGGCAAAGCAGATGTCCATGAAATTCCCAGATGGCAGGACTTCTTAGGGCAGCTTTAGCATGCCCCCCTGTAGTGTGGACCGACCCTTGTAGGGTAGATAAGAAGATGAAACTTTTATTCTTAATTAGACATTATTTTCCTAAATTGGGAGAGTCCATTTCTGACAATGTCCAGATTGATTGTCTTCTACCACCAGCACATGCTGAAAAGTAAATTTCTCCTTAGTCAGGTGAGCCTTCTTCTCTGAGTTCAGAATGAAATGTTTCCTGAGAAGATGCTCAAGAATGGGAAATTTATAACACTGTTTCGTTTTGGAATTGTCCCTGGGAAGATTTTCTGCAAGTCCTTAATCAACAGCGTTTCTGCTTTTATGTTCAGTGCCACCTGACCCTCTCCATTAGCATCCTAATGTTTGAGTGATACCCACTGTGCTAGGAGAAAATTTTGTGTGCTAGATTGCATATCATGGCAGCAGGAAACAGAGCAACCTGGACAAAAGCCAGAGAGGTTTCTTTGTCATCGTCATCATAATCAGTATGTGAGTGCCTTCTGTATGCTTGAGTAGGTCTAGTCATTTGGGAACATATGATACAATTAGAAGCAATGTGGCCTAAGTGTATGGAGCACAGGCCTGAGAGTCATGAGAACCTGTTTCTGTTATATTGTACTCTCCCAAGCGCTTAGTACAGTGTTCTGCACATACTGAGCACTCAATAAATATGATTGACTGGGTTCTAATCCAAGCTCTGCCACTTGTTTGGTGTCTCAGTGTAAAGATGGAGAAATTCAATATCTCCAATGAGACGAGGTGGGAACAGATAAAACTGGTAACAGTCCATCAGTTATATTTATATTGATCTCTTACTCTGCGCTATTGAAAGCACTTGGGGACACCCAATGAAAATTTGCAGATACGGTTCTTACCCTCAGACTTAGTGTAATGGAAAGATAGGCAGTATTTATACATACAGAAGGAACCAGAGGAAAGACAGAACTGGTAACGAAGGTAAACAAACAAATTAATCAAGTGGAATAAATAAACCAATGTACACAAGTGCTAAGGTCTGATTTAGTTAATCTGAAAATTGATTTGGGAGTGGGGTCAATGAACCCAGTGACACTGGGCACAAGGAAAGTCAGGTTTTCACCCCCCCAGATCCTGATCATTAATCCCTTCTTTGAAAATCAGAGCTCTTGTCCCAAGCAGATTACACCCACTCCCTCGGAGAACTCATTCACAGCCCTGGCTTTAACACATAGATGAGCCCCAAATCTACATCTCCAGACCTCAGTCTTCTCTGCAGCCTAGCATTTCCACCTGCCTTCTGGACACCTCTACTTGGATGTCCCGCCAACTCCTCAAACTTAACATGTCCGAAAGAGAACTCCTCATTTTCCCACCCAAACCCTGCCCTCTCCCTAATTTTCCTATCACTGTGAGGCAGCGCTGCTATCCTCCCTGTCTCACATGCATGTAACCTTGGCATTATCCTCAACTCATGTCTCTTATTCAACCCACACAGTCTGTTAGCAGATCCTGTCAGTTCTTCCTTCGCATTCTAAAAATTGTCTCTTTCCTCTCCATCCAAACTGCTACCGTATTGATCCTAGCTCTTATCCTATCCCAGTTTGACTACTGCCAACAGCCTTCTCACTGACCTCCCAGCCTCCTGTCTCTCCCCATTCCAGGATGTGTGCCCTTTAAGCACTTGATATTCACCCCACCCTCAGCCCCACAAAATTGAGTTGCATACCATAATTTATTTTAGTGTCTTATTTCTCCCTCTACACTCTAAGCTCCTTATGGGCAGGGAATGTGCTTACCAACTCTTTTATATGGTACTATCCCAAGTGCTTAATACAGTGCTCTGCACAGAGTAAGCGCTGAATAATCACCATTTTTTGTCAAATGACAACTCAACTCTTGAAAATGGAGAGGTTTAAGTGGGAAGGGGTATCCTGCTTGACTGCAGCTGGGCCAGGGAATGCCACACATTCGGACAAGTGCATTTTGCCGCACACTCCCAGAACGGAGAATGTGATGATAGATGCTTTCTCCCAAAGCAAGGGCCTGTGTCTGGGATCCCTCTATCTTGGTTGTGCAGGAGGAAATCCTGGTCCTGGAGTCTCTTTCCTATAGGAACAGAAAGAAGGGATGCTTGCTTATAGGACCAGGCGCCAGCAGGACTTGGCACATCAAGGCAACTGAAGTCTGCATGATAAACTCCTCATTGCAAGCATGGTTTCCAGTTGATTTTCTGTTTCCATTCGATCTGCTATCTCCAGTGAACTCATTTCTGGGAGAGGAAAGTAAGCGGCTGCATGTTTGCAATCTGAGGAAGTAGGCATGGACAAGTTGCAGTAACAAGTTTTGACATTTGTGTTGGAAGAAAATTTAACTGAGTTTTTAGGGACTCTAGCCAGGTTGGCTACTGAGAAGTGAACTCATTCAACATAAATCAATTTTTTTTTTTTTTTTTGAGAAGTGCAAGGTGGCAAAAAGGAAGTAAGTGCACTATTGAGTTTTATCTATCCACTCTGCAGGGGTAGGTCTAAGAAGTGGGCATGTTAGTTAAGGGTCCATTTATCTTAGGGGAATTTATAAAAGAGGTTCTTTGGAATGTTGAGACATTTGACAGTGGCAGGATTGCCATCATCAGATGAAATTTAGTGACCTAAATTAAATCTGGCTGCTTTTCTCTGCTGTGGTGTTTGGAATGGGATCACTGGAAATGACTGAGTTGTGGATGGAGGAAATTGTGGTTCTCTTAAACAGCAAGCAACAGTGGAAAGGGATTCTCTTTTATTTTAATAGGGGAACTGATTGACAAAACCAAAACATCTTTTGGTTTGTAAAGTTATATAGAAAGGATTCAGCAAGCAGAATGAATTTCTTTATGGAGTATGTTTCTTTAAAGGCCTGCCTTGGTTGTGTTGAAATAATTCTGAAGTCTTTGATGAAGACTGGGCTTCAAGTTGACCGAAGTGAGGTTTCCAGGTTTGTTCCATGACTCCCTGGAATGTGAAGGAGACTTTGTCTGATAGAGTGGGTGTGGCGGGGTGTGTGTGTCAGACCATAGTGAAGCTATTATTATTATTATTATTATTATTATCATCATTTTTGAGAGGGGACTATCTTCAGTGTATTTGTTTTTGGAGATTTTGTAGAATCACTGTGATGAAGCTATTTTCTTCAATGTCAGAATGTATTTCCCATGTGAAAAAGTTCTGGGTCATTATTCTCTGAAGAATTAAAAATAATTATCTTTGCTTTGGAAATCATTTACTTTGGTTATAAATGAATCTCACTGACACTTTCAGTCCTGACTCAGGACATTTTTAAATGACTTTGTCACTGTATTCTACAGTGATCCTAATTGGCCCCATTAGTTCAGAGCTTTTTAAGGTGAATTTTAATTATGGAGATCAACCCCTTCATTTCCAGTTTTGTTGTCTTTTCTAGATCATGTCTTGCCACTGGAAATCTATGTTAACTGTTCTTGTTTTCCCCAATTTGTAATTTTTGTAGTACATTTTGCTTCTTATTAGTTTATTGAGATTAGACCTGGGTTCAGATTGCGGATTTGCCACTTGTTTGCTGCATGACCTTGGGCAAGTCACTTTATGTGCTCTGTGCCTATTACCTCATCTGTAAAATGCGAATTAAGACTGAGAGCCCCAAGTGGGACAGGGACTGTGTCCAATATGATGATTTTGAATCTGCCCCAGCCTTAGTAGAGTGCCTGGCACATAGTAATGATTTAACAAATACCGTTTAAAAAAAAAAGAGCAAGAACTAAATTTACTGCTTAGCTAAAGATTTTGATACTGAGTCAGTTGCCATAAATTTTATGCATGCTTCCTTCTAAAATGTTGCATGTTTTTCCTTTACAAAAAGTGTATTTCATAGTGCAGTAAATGTCTGCATTCACAAGCACTTGGAATTTTTGGTATTGCCTGAGTTTTGCTCAGAATTGCCAGCAGCAGGTGGCAATGTTTTGGATTTTTGGATTAAAGAAACCGAAGGGGTTTCATGCCAGGTGTTTGACATGTGATCCTTTCTTTGATGTGAGGTAAACCCAGATGCCAATTTGTGTCATTGGGCAGTAATCAAAGCATTAACTCTTAAAATCAAAGATAATTTCAAGCTATCAGTTAACTGTTGTAAAATATATTCATATGCAGTTTTAGATCAAGTACGATGAACTCAACATTGCTGAAAATATTTAATCAAACCCAAAATAATCCCCCATTTAAAAATCTGTACTGTCATAAAAACTGAGTAATTATTTTTGAAACCTGACACAGAATTTTGTGCATGTGTGTTGCAATAGTTTATTCAGATTTTTCCAGTTTCAGTGTGAACACTTTCTTAAAAATATTAAATTTCTCAGTTCATTTTTCCTCCTACAAGTAATGTTGATTTAAGGCATTCTTCCTCTGTTTTAGAAGCTGTGAACTCTTGGTTTTTTTATAGGCATTGGTGAAACAATTAGACTTCATCAAGAAAATGTCCTGAACTGTGGAATATAAATGTTTTGGAAATACACCAATGTGCATATATATATATATATATATATTTACACACACACACACACACACACACATATATATATTTACACATGCACACACACAAACACAAACGTGTGTGCTTAGTTTTTTAAAAATTTTTGCTGATGACTGTGTTACTAGCTGAATGGCTAGAGGATGGCTGAAAAATCTGATATGACACTCACACGACCATCCATCATATTAATCAGGTTGTTTAATTTGAACTCCTCTTATAAATCTGGAATTGATCACATACTGATCAAGATAGAAGGATACATTAGGATGGTTGTAGGCAGTATCCTGCTATGTTACAAAGAGTGACACTATGCAAGCAATCAATCATTGGTAGAAACTGAGCGCTTATTGTGTGCAGAGCACTGTACTAAGCCCTTGGGAAATTACAATAAAATAGACATGATCCCTGCCCTCAAGGAGTTTATGGTCTAGTACACTGTATTAGCTGACCTTCGCTGTATTCTGCTCCTGGGCACCAACAAACCGAAATCTGGTATCACCATATTGTAGTGTTCATTGGGTCCCACACTACATGCGCATGTTCAAGCATTTATTCTGACATTGCTTTGTTCCAGGCACATTTGGTCTGGTGAAAGTTCCATAATTCTGCCATCATGTTCTAGCTAAAATACCATTCTGCTTTAGGATTTACAGTTGTACATGAGACCATGGATACAACCATGGATACACACACACCTGGAATACAATGTATAATCTGAGCGCTGCATCCGTCCTTCAGCCCAGGAATCATATCTTCTAGCTCTGTTGTATTCTGCTAAGCATTTAGTATAGCGCTCTGCACAGAGTAAGCACTCAGTACTATTGATTCCGTCCAACAAAGAACAAAATAGAACTGGAGGTATGGAACTCCTCGGGAGGCTAGAACCGCTCTCATTTAAGGAGAGATTGAAATGATTAGGGATTTGGTCGGGAAAAGTCAGGGCTGGGAAGGGTGGGAGGGGATCCTGCCTCAGGATGAGCAGAGGGAATATGGATACATGCTTGTACATATTTATTACTCTATTTATTTATTTATTTTACTTGTACATATCTATTCTATTTATTTTATTTTGTTAGTATGTTTGGTTTTGTTCTCTGTCTCCCCCTTTTAGACTGTGAGCCCACTGTTGGGTAGGGACTATCTCTATATGTTGCCAACTTGTACATCCCAAGCGCTTAGTACAGTGCTCTGCACACAGTAAGCGCTCAATAAATACGATTGATGATGATGATGAATTGCTTGTAAGCTCTTGGAGGGCAGTGATCTTGCAGCACGCCTCGGTTCTGCTCTCCCAAGCGTTTTATTCAGTGCTTTGTACTCCATGCTGCATGATTATTGTGAGTATCAATACCGTACAATAGCAGTGGCCAAACCACAACTCGCGGGCCACAAGAAACATAATAGTTGCCAAGCAGTTTGAGCCAGTTGCTCTATTATTTATTATTTTACTGCTGCTGCCACAGCACTGCTAACACAGTGGCAGCAGCCGAACTGTTGGCCACCTGTTGTCCAACTCCCTTCCAGCTCTGGCTTGTGTCCTGCCCTTTGCCCCTCGCCGCCCCCCCCCCCCCCATCCCTATGGCTCATCTCAGTCTCTCGCCAGTACTCTTTCCTCCACCGAAATGGTGCTGTGCACACAGTAAGCGCTCAATAAATATGATTGAATCAATTAGACACATCTCCTCCAAGAGGCCTTCCCTAAGTCCCCCTTTCCTCTTCTCCCACTCCCCCCTCTTCACCCTGACTTGCTCCCATTATTCATCCCCCAGCCCAGCCCCGCCCCACAGCACTTTTGTACATATCTGTAATTTATTTATACTACTGTCTGTCTACCTCACTCTGAACTGTAAGCTTGTTGTGGGCAGGGAATGTGTCGGTGTATTGTTATATTGTACTATCCCAAGAGCTTAGTACAGTGCTTTGCACACAGTAAGCGCTCAGGAAATAACGGTTGAATGAATGAATGCTGGCCTTTCCGGCTACTGCAGCTATCAGCCAGAATGTTTGGGTTTTGTGGCTTTTGACTGCGTCCTAACCACTGGGCCATCCTGCTGCCAATTCAGCCTCATTGATGAGTGTGTGTGTGTGTGTGTGTGTGTGAGTGTGTGTGTGTGTGAGAGAGAGAGAGCGAGAGAGAGAGAGTGAGAGAGAGAGAGAGAGAGAGAGAGAGAGAGAGAGAACAAACTGATGTGGGACTGGAAATCCTTCCCACATCATGCACATGTCAAAACCATCCTTTACTGTGCTGTTGGACTCTCTACCTGCAGTGCATGATTTCCACAGTCCTTCAGAAGCTTTCCCCAAAATAGGTGTTCCAGCCCCAATGGCCCCGTTCTCGGTGGTCTGACCTCTGCCCTTGCCACTCGTGCTGCAGCTAGGCAGCAGTTAAGTTGCACTTCGCTATGCTTAAAAAAAAAATATCTCCTTTGTCTTCCTTCCTGATATCCGTGGTTCCGAAGCTTGGAGAGCAGCGACTGGCTGAAGGGTATCGTTGACCAAAGGCAGGAATCAAAGGGAGCCCTGAGTCCCCCAGGGTTTTCTCTTATCCTAGGGTGTGCTAGAATAAGGCAAAAAGTAGAGGAAATGACAGGCTGCAGGAGAAGCAGTGTGGTCTATTAGGTAGAGCATCGGGCTGGAAGTCAAGGGTCTGGGTTCTAATCCATGCTCTGCCACTTGTCTGCTGTGTGACCTTGGACAAGACCTTCTCTAGGCCTCGGTTATGTCATCCCTGAAATGGGAATTAAGACTGTGAGCTCTGGGTGGGACAGGGACTCTGTCCAACTTGATTAGCTTGTCTCTACCCCAGTGCTTAGTATAGTGCCTGGCTTATAGTAAGCACTTAACAAATGCCATTTAAAAAAAAAAAAGTTGCCCTCTCACCTTCCCCTGCTGGGCAGTGGTCACCGCTTTGGTGGAGAGGAAAGGTTGGAGCCAGGAAATGTTGCGCACAGAAAACGGGCAAGAGTTAGCAACAGACTTAATTTGAGAATTAAATGAGTGAGGAGGTGAGGGCTTTGAGGTGTGGGCTTTGTAGACATGGAGGATGGTGGTGGTGTCTGTGAATGGAAAATGAATCCCTCTTGATTTCCTCAAAACGTTAGCAAGCAGTTCTCCTACCATCCCAGGTTACCATTCCTCAAGGCCTGCAGTTTTAACTTTAAGAAGCCTATTTAGATATTTTTGTTTTTGCTACTTGAGGTTGGTATATTCTCCCAGTGTGCGTGGTGCCTAACTCAGTGCTCTCAAGACCTCTTTTTTAGATCAAAACAAAGTGTACATAAGAAATGCTGAACTCCCCCCAGAGTTGGTTCCTTTTTTATTCCTGATGTTCATTTTCTCTATGCTTTTGGCAAGTTGCACATTACTTTCTACTTGAGGTTTCTTAATGACTCCTCCAAATATTTACTCAGAGCCACAGTGAGAGATTATGCCACAGTCAGAGTCTGTCATATTTTGCTGACATTGTGTTCTCTCTACCTGCAGTGGCCTCATAACTTGGAGTTTATTTGCAGGGTTTTTCAACTTTTTGTTTTGTACCCCGATGTGAAAGAATAGCTGGAATTTGGAAGCACTGGAGAAAATCCTTTTCAGATTTGGAGATAATGAACTAAATTCTTTGATAGTGTTATAACGTGAAGTAGTAGGAAAGTTACACCAATTCATAAGGTCTTTTCAGGGGGAATAAAGCTACTTGTCTTTAATCTGTAAGCCTCCAGTTAGAGTTTTCCGAGAAACTCAGAAGTAGGTGATGAGAGCCTCAACTGGAGATTTTCAATTTGAGGCAAATCAGCACTATTTGATGTTTGCTTCGTCTTTATTACTTTTTAGAACAGACTGCTGCTTGGTATTAAAGGATCACACAATCTCTTTGTCTGTTTTTAATTTCCACAGTCCTGCCATTAGATGCCCTGACATAGCCGTCTCCTGAGAATAAAAGCCCTGGAGTGAGAAACTCCAGTTTGACAATTTGAAAGAGGAGAGACCTTCCAGGGTATTAACGTTGTGGGATTCTTTGACATCATCTGGGTAGCTTGTGGTTTTCTCTGCATTTTTCACATTTATGCTGAGGGTACGGTGAGGGGGTGGTGAATGGAGAAATAGGGAATTAGTTATCTGGAGTCAAGAAAATCATCTTAGGGAGAAAGTTACTGTCTAACATAAATTTAATCAGTGGAAAATTGTTAGTTTTTAAACCATATTTTGTAAAAACATTTTCTGCCCATGACCTGTCAAGAGTGTTGTGGAATTTGTTTCTTTTGGCCATCCTGCCCATATCTATCAATCAATCAGTGGTCTTTGTTGAGCAGTTTCTGTGTGCAGAATCCCATGTACAGAGACCTTTGGAGGGTGTAGGCAGACACGATCCCTGTCCACAAAGAGACTAGAGGAGGAGACAGACATGAAAAACTCCAGAAAATTAATACCTCATGCAAAAAAACCACTTTTTAAGATCTCATTCCTCCATAAGCTTGGTTTAATAGCTGCAGTTATTTATCCAGTTATATATCCAGTTTTCATATTAAAGGAAGGGCAGAATTTGGTTCCCAAGAATTTTGTAGCCACATGAGTGGGGGGAAAATAATGATCTAATCTCTTCCCTTCACTTATCTTGGTTTTGTTTGGTCTCACATTACCTCGATTCTTCCAGTTTTGATGAGTATGCACATTTAGCTCTTCGGGGTAATATATGGCTAACTGAGTTCCTTAAACTGAAAGCGCTTTGTGTAGTGTCTCCACCCAGGAGGTGAGCAGAAAAGGTGTTGCTGAAAGCACCCCTGTGTTCCAGTGTTGCCCTCTGGCCCTGGGATCCTTATATGTTTGTCAGCCCATGGCAGAATTAGATTATTGCTTGGTGGGATTATTTTTATGATGGTGATTTGTCAGCAAGCAGAGGAAGTATGGGATGGGAAATGGGGCCCAATAAAGGTCTGAATGGCCTTCCTGCATCCGTCATTGCTCAGAGCTAGTCGTTATAAATCTGCTTACTGCCACTGCAGTATTTTCCTTAAGAAAAGGAATAGGAAAGCAAGCAGGGGACTTTCGTATCTGCTGAGTGATAATTAGTGGGGATTTTTTTCTACTTCTGTGGGCACAGTAAAGTCACCTTTAATGCTTTTTGATCCCCACAGTTGGATGCCACCAGTATTTTCTGCCCCAGTACTGGCCATCTAAATTCTGGAAAACGCAATCTTTAAAATCCCACACTCACTCCTAGACGGACTTGTCCTTAGGTGTGTGCAGGCCTGTAATGGGGGAATGAGCAAAATTTACTTTTTTTTTTTTCCTGGCCAGGAAATGGGTCAGAGGTGTCCAGTTAATGCAGCTCTTTGCTGCCAGGACATTCTGCTTTTTAAGGGGAGGGCAATAAGAAAGTAGGAAGCGGGTCGGTGGGGGGGAATCCCCTGCTTCCACCCTAGAAGTCAAGAGAGAGAATGGGGCTATTTCTGTGACCCAAATCTGGGGAACTTTGGATTCCCCTCAAAAGGACGGATGAAGAGGACAGCCAAGAAATAGAAAGGTGGCAGTCAGACTTGTCACCCTCCTCCAATAAAAATAGCCAATCAGTGGTATTTATTAAGAACTTACTGTATGTAGAATACTGTACTAAGTGCTTAGGAGAGTAGAATATACAATATAGCAGTCTTCCTCCATCACTCCTCCCCTCCCCTGCTATCCTAGCGGCCCTGGGAAGTGGAGACTAGTTTTTCTCCCAGAAGCAAAGTTGCAGTATTTGAGAACTTTCTCCTTTTATTTTTGCAGATTTTAACAGCACAAAGTGGATTAAGTTGAACAATATTGCAGTATCCACCAAACTGTAAAAATAGCTCGCATTTTCTCTCATCCCCCATAAAACCCTGATTGTCGATAAAACTGTGAGCCTGGCAGCCCTGGTCCCGGGCCAGAAGTTGTTGGCTAAGGCCCCCACTTCTTCCATGTCAGCAAACACTGCAGGGGCTTTCTTGCCCTTGGCCATGAAGTTTCCCAGTGGAATCAGACACGAGCAATTCCAGAGAAAGAGGCCCTGTTTTTGGCAGCTCAGAGTGGGTGGGATAAATGCAGGCCTTCCTGGGTTGGGGCTCCCAGAGAGATAGGCTCCGTGTTTCCATCAATAAATCGATCAGTGGCATCTATTGAGCGCTAACAGTGTGCAGAGCACTCAGTACCATAGGGTTGGTTGATCCTAGATTGAGAGAAAAAATTAGAAAAGGGAGATGAGAGAAAGCAAGAACAAGACAAACATACACAGCATGCACCCCTCATGTAGCACGTGCAGACATTCACTTGCATGTACATGTACGTGCATGTAAAACATGAATGCAAACACATCCCGACATACCTGTGTGCCCACACTCAACAAAGCCTGTGAGTCAGAGTACCTACTAATTGTGGTATTTATTAGTACTAAGCCCTGGGGTAGGTATAAGATAATCAGGTTGGACACAGTCCCCGTTCTGATAAGGGCTCACAGTCTAAAGGGGAGGGGGAACAGAAATTTAATCCCCATTTTGCAGATGAGGAAACCAAGCACTGAAAAATGAAGTGACTTGTCCAAGGTCACTCAACAGACAAGTGCTGGAGCCGGGATTAGAACCCAGGTCCTCTGACTCCCAAGCCAGTGCTCTTTCCATAAGGCCACATCAACCCCAGTTCTACTGTCCTGTAGAGTTACTTCAGGAAAATCACTTCTCTTTGCCTCAGTTTCCACATCTGCTAAAGGGGATTCGATTCCTGTTCTCACTCCCCCTTAGACTAGGAACCCTAAGTGGGAGAGAGACCGTGTCCAACCTGAGTATTTTTTATCTACCCTAGCGTTTAGTACCAGTACAGTAGTACCCTAGCGCTTAGTACAGTATAGTCTGTAGACTATAAGCTTGCTTTGGGCAGGAAAAGTGTCTACCAACTCTATCGTATTGTACTCTTCCAATATGCAGGGCCCGGCATACTGTAAGTGCTCAATAAATATGATTGATTGCTAGGGACAGGCTTCTGATTCATCTAGCCCGGGTCTGTTGTGTTTTGTTCATAAGAAGTTTCTTCCTGTAATTCTGTAACGTCTAGACTGTAAACTTTTTTTTTTTAATGGTACTTGTTAAGCACTTACTATGTACCAAGCACTATATTAAATTCTGGGAGAGGTTCAAGATAATTAAGTTGGATGTGGTCCCTGTCCTATATGAGGCTCACAGTGTAAGTAGGAGGGAGTAGGATTTAATTCCCATTTTCCAGGAAACTGAGGTACAGAGAAGTCAAGTGACTTGTACAAAGTCACACAACAGATGAATGGCGGAACTGAACGTAGAACCTGTATATATGTTTGTATGTATTTATTACTCTATTTATTTATTTTACTTGTACATATTTATTCTGTTTATTTTATTTTGTTAATATGTTTTGTTCTCTGTCTCCTCCTTCTAGACTGTGAGCCCACTGTTGGGTAGGGACCGTCTCTCTATGTTGCCAACTTGTACTTCCCCAAGCGCTTAGTACAGTGCTCTGCACACAGTAAGCACTCAATAAATATGATTGAATGAATGAATGAACTCATCCGTTAGACTGTAAGCTTGTGGGACAGAGAAGGGGTCCACCAGTTCTCTTGTATTGTACCCTCCCAAGCACCTAGTAAAGTGCTCTACACACCGTAAGCACTCAAATAATAAGATTGATCCAGAAAAGGTTCCCCCCAATATGAGAACAGCTGTGCTGCCCTCCTGGTTGCAGGCCATCCTGCTTCTAATTGCAACACCCAAATGTGTGGTTTGAGTTGAAGCGCATGGAGGAAGTAGGGCAGAGAAGTCAGGCTCTGTTGCCCCTCCTCTCTGGGTGCCGGGCTTCCAGTCCTGTGTGCCTGGATGTGCTGTATGACCCTTGCGACAGCTTTTGAGGTTGGGGCTAAGCAGAGATCCCAAGTATCCAGCCTTCATCCCCTCTGCTCCTCTGAATTTAATTCACGGGGGCTACCTCAGACTCAGTTCCCGGTAGAAGGTTTACCCTGCTGCGGGGATGCCACCATTGTAGATTTATATCCAGGAAGAAGGTACCATTATAAAATCATTTTGGTATGTGTTCAGTGCTTACCATGTGCCAGGCCCATGCTAAGTGCTGGGGTGGATAAAAAGCAAATTGGGTTGGACGCAGTCCGTGTCTCACTTGGGGCTCACATTCGGAATCCCCATTTTACAGATGAGGGAACTGAAGCACAGAGTTAAGTGACTTGCCCATGGTCATCTAGCAGACAAGAGGCAGAGCTGGGATTAGAACCCAGGTCCTTCTGATTCCTAGGCCCTTGCTTTCATTCATTCATTCATTCATTCATTCATTCATTCATATTTATTGAGCGCTTACTGTGTGCAGAGCACTGTACTAAGCGCTTGGGAAGTACAAGTTGGCAACATACAGAGACCCAACAGCGGGCTCACAGTTAAGTGCTTTATCCACTTAACCACACATGCTGTCTCCCCCTGGCCATGCTGAGTCAGCTTTCCTCCCTTTCATTTTACTCAGTGGTATTTGTTGAGTTTTTACTAAGTGCAGAGCACTGTAATAAGCGCGTGGGATAGCATAATAAAATGGGATTGGCAGAAATGATCCCTGGTCTCAAGGAGCTTACAGTCTAGTGGTCTGATCAGACTTTGTTCTTTCTGTTCCTGTGGCCTTTTTAGAGCAGGGAGTGAAGTATCTTTCTGAGTGGAATGGGAGTAGAATTAAATCCTTTGAGCCCATCAAAAATCATGCTATTTTTATAATTCATTGGACAAGCAGAGAACATTGCATAAATACCAGTTTCATGAACGTGTATTTAATTTTCAGCTTTCCCTTAACCCTGTCCTCCACCCTCCGAAATCTTATCACTGAAAGGAAGCCCAAATCACTCTGTTAAGTTTGTGTTGGCCTATTAACAACCTTTGAATGGCAGAATCAGCCTTTCCTACTGATGTATGTAGGTATTTGTTGTTTGGAGTAAGCCCCTGTAGACAACCCCCAGCTTTGGGGAGAAGAAGAAAAACCAACCCACTCCTCAAGGTGTGTGGTCTTTTCTCCAGCCAAACTCCAGCTACTTTAAAGGGAGTCAGAATCAAGATTGAAATTTAAGATACTAATCGGATCGACTGAGAGAGTGCTCCTTCACATTTATTAGTTCTAACCTCTCTATTTGCAGGATATGATGACAGAAACAAATGTGATCATCGTCCTCCTAGTAGTGTTCAATTAATGACTCTTCTTTCTCTCCCCAATTCGATTTTCAAGCGGCATCATTTAAAAAACAACAACAGCATTGAATTTGCCAAGTAAAACCTTTACCAGGAATTTATTTGCCACCAATTATGGTATGTTAGTTAATATTTAATAGTAACTGGTATTTTCTGTTTTTATTTTCAGATACAGATGAGTATAGACCTCCCGTATGGAAATCTTATTGTAAGTATTGAAAGAAATTATTTTTAAAGTATATGTTAACCTGTTTGTTCATGATGGGAAGGTATTAGAGACATCGCAAGTCAACATATCTTATTTTTTTCTGTCATACTCTTTTAAAGAGGAGAACATGATGTTTGGGGACTTTATGTTAATGGTATTTGTGGTGAAGCTATTTTCTCAATCTCAGGGTTTTCACCCTTAGAAAACTTGCCCTCATGTTTTTCTTTCTCTCCTTTCTCACTCAGTCTCTCCCCTCTTCCCCTCTCTGTTCCTGCTGCTCTTTTCCCAGTCTCTCCCTCTTTCTTTCTCTGTCTCCTTCCCTCACTCACTCACTAATTCTTTTCTCCCTTCCTGCTTCCCTATATCTCTGTCATGAGTGCATGATGGCTTGCCCTGGAATATGAAAGGCAGAACAGAATTGGCAGTGGTCCCGGTATGAAGAAAAGAAAGCTAAGATGCCTGGCTTCCTGTCTTCGGAGTTGGTTTCATTTGACCCGGCTACCTTCCTCTTATGACTTTCTGTTCAAATTGTTCCTATCAGTCATGTGTACCCGGGCTCCACAATTTCAGTAGCTGTCCTGCTCAGACCACCAGGCCTGCACCTGGTCCCTGGCCCACCCAGAAGCTCCATTCCTGGTGCTAATAATAATAATCATCATGGTGTATATTAAGCTCTTACTATGTGCCAGGCAAACTGTTTTAAGCCCTAGGGTAGGTACAAGATAGTCGGGTTGGACACACTCCCTGTCTGACATAGGGCCCACAGTCTTAATCCCCATTTTACAGATGAGGGAACCGAGGCCCGGAGAAGGGAAGCGACTTTCCCAAGGTCACAAAGCAGACAAGTGGCGGAGCTGGGATTAGAACCCATGACCTTCTGACTTCAAGGCTTGTGCTCTATCTGCTAGGCCATGCTGCTTCCCACGGTGCTGTGGGGCCATCATTCCTGTGCCTCTTCCCCCATCCTTCCCACTCTCTCTCTCCTTTGCCTTTTTTCTTCTCTTCCCCACCTTTCCCCACTGGTATGTCTGGTTGGTTGGTTACTGGGGGCAGAAACACAAAGGGGTCACACAGAATGAGGAAGGGAGGTGCACTTTGAGGAGGAGAAGGTGGGGATTGCTGGAGAGCCGTGAGACGAGACTACATGCCGAGGGCCATTCTCAGCAGAGGGTCCTCATAGGGGGTAAAGGGATGCCGGGCAAGAAGACAAAGGAATGGGGAGAAAGGAGGGATTTACATTCCATTTTTACTGCCCAAAGTATTGAAACGGCACGCCCGAGTTGGTTCGGGAACAGAATCTCATTAATTGAATGTTAAGACTATGGGAAGACACATCCCACGAAACAACTGTTGACGACGCAGCCATATTTGTGAGGTTTGGTTCGGTATGCCTGTTCTGGAACGTTTTTAACAAATGAGTAGAAATTGCTTGTATTTTTGAGTTAAGCAGCAGTAAAACTCTGTGCTTGGCCAACTTTGCCTTCATCCTCAAGTTCCAGGAAGAGTCTGGCCAAGGGCCCTCTTTGATCAAACTGCAGGCAAAGTGTGTAGGTCCTTTGATTTACAAAGAATGACAGGCAGAAATCTCTGGAGGAGGAACTGGCGAATGTTGTATGTGGTGTTGATGTGAGCAGGACAAATCCTGGTTCATTTTTTTACATTTCCTGTCTGGGTCCGTAAAATGCCATATGAATGCCGTGATTTTTTCAGACTGTTCAAAAAAAAAGCCTGGTTTCAGTTGCTGATGGGAATTTTTCTCATACCTCACTGGAATGAGTGATGGCTTTAGGTTCCTGTTTTTCAAAACCTTTGCTCGAGCATGAAATTTTGCTAACAAGGAAGTATGGTAAAAATTAGATTTGAACCATGAGTTACCGATTACCACAGTGCTATCACTATTGCATATCTGTGCAAGGTGAAAGCATACACAGCTTTGAGTATTTATCGCAGTACATTAAAAAGTACAATACGGTATAGACTTTCTTAAAAAGTCATACACCAGTCTGGGTTCAGTGGTGAGCAGAACCATTTGCCTCTATAGGGGAAAACTATTTCTTGTAGCCTCTGTGACTCTCTTGGTGTTCAGAAGTCACCAAATTCTTTCCATTCTTGCTTGCAGTTTTGGCAGTCAGCGTAGTCTGCTCAGCAGTGGGGAATACAGCACTACAAACACTTGGTGCTGTTATTAATGAAGGGGAACTTAATCATTTCAGTTCTTATCATGAGAATCTGACCTTGCTGGGTCTGAGAGTCCGGAGTCCGGCCCATATAAAGGATAATGAGCAGGAATAGGATCAGTGCTAGTGTGCCTGTTTGGTCATTTCTCCTTATAATCTCTCTAAAATCAAAGCTGTTGTTTTACCCACCAGATTTTCCGCTTTAGGAAAATATCTGGAACCCTGATGGAGCCGAACATTTACATTGCACATGGTCTTCTTTAACCCCATAGGAGCTAGAGCAGCTGATCAATTTTCTAGCCCAGGCTCACCACCAGGATCTCATAGGTTTGATTTTTGGTTTGGAGGCCCACCTTAGTAGGTGACGCCCTCATTAAAGAGGGACAGGACCAGAGTAGGTCTTGACAGATGGTCTCTGAGGGGAAGCAGGAACGCAGACATCTTCATTCTTAGTGGTGGCAAACTTATGGGGACAAGAGAGGAGGATCTCCTTTTCTTATTCTAAATTTAAAATGAATCGTTTGGTCTTTTCTGATGAGGGACCGGTTTCTTTTGAGGGCATTCCTCTAAGGGGCTGCTGGTTTCTCAGGACCCCGGGTGTCGGTTGGTCCCGGCTCCTCAGTGGGACCAGCACTGAATTGTGAGCCTGGGGCTGCGGTCCAGTCCAGCCCACATTACCTGTTGGAATGGCACACAGCCACGCAGCTGGTCGGCAGCACTTTGTAAGGTGATCAGCAGCAGGTGCAGAGTGTAGTCCAGACTGGACTCGGTGGGAATATTAGAACACTGAAATAGTAAAGATGGAGACAGACATGCATAGGATGGAGCCCCAGAAGGGAGAAAGGCATGGCGGAGGGGTGCGGAGGGGAGTTTGGGAGCATTTATGGGAAATAAAACTCTTTACGAAAATTCTCTCCTCAATTTGAGGCATTGAGGCAACTTTTAGACTGTGAGCCCACTGTTGGGTAGGGACTGTCTCTGTATGTTGCCAACTTGTACTTCCCAAGCTCTTAGTACAGTGCTCTGCACACAGTAAGCACTCAATAAATATGATTGATTGATTCAGGTTGGTGTGAGCCCCTAGTAGTTTGCAGTTACGATGCATAACCAACCTCCTCTTTCAGTTTCTGTCTGTTTCACTTGCCCCTTTTTGTGTGTGTCTGTGCTTGAAGAGTCTTTCCTTTTTTGTTTTGGAGTATCTAGAAGATCTGTGTAAAGTGGAAAACTGAAACCTGTCCTTTCTTCCTCCCCTCAGTATATCAGTTACAACAGGAGGCCCCCCATCCACGAAGGATTACCTGCACATGTGAGGTAGGTACTTGGAGTATCTCTGGACTATAAATTCTACAGCATCTCCATCTGTTCACACACTTCATCTTGTCCCCATGGTCCACTCTTCTTTTCATTATTTGGGAGACTGTGATCCCAGTTTTCCCAGGGCTAAGAGCTGCATTTGAGCGTGCCTTAAGCAAGGTGAAGCAGCATGACCTAGTAGATAGAGCACGGGCCTGGGAATCAGAAGGACTTGGGTTCTAATCCTGGCTCTGCCACTTGTCCGCTGTGTGGCCTTGAGCAAGTCACTCACTTTTTTGTGCCTCAGTTCCCTCATCTGTAAAATAGGGATTAAGACTGTAAGCCCCATGGGGGACAGGGACGTTGAAGCCTGCGTCTCTTCCAGCGGTTATTACAGTGTTTGGCGCATAGTGTGCGCTTAACAAATACCATAAAAAGGTGTTTAGGTCCACTAACTCTTTCAAGCCACTAAGGGCCATCAGTGTTTTGGTCCAGGTATTTTTCTGTATGTTTGCGGTGCTGTAGCAGTTATGCTATTTATTGAGCACTTGCTGAGTGCAGTGCACTGTACCAAGTGCTTAGGAACAAATAGTCCTCTAATGGCCTGGAAGAGTTCATGCTTTTCCCAACTCATTATTAGGGAGCAACTTTAGGCACTGGGGCGAATTTGTATGTGTTGTTTATCAGTCAGTTCTATTTACTGAGTGCTTAGTGTGTGCAGAGAACTGTACTAAGCGCTTGGGAAAGTACAATATAACAATAAACAACCACGTTCCCTGCCCCCAAGGAGCTTATAGTGTAGGGGCTGGCACTTAACAAACACCATTAAAAAAAGTAGGCACACATTTAATACTAATAAAAGAATGAATGAGTGTACAAGCATAGAGTGCTCAACAAGGCAGTTGGCTTACTCACCTGAATTTAATCTTTTTTCAGTCTTGTGAAGTGAGACCCAGACCCCAAGTCGTTTTCTTTCTCTCTCCCTCCCTCTCTACAAAAGGCTGAAATTTCAATGTACTGATTGTCAATCTGGTTGCTGTAGGTCTGTGGCTAAATAATTTGTGTGTATGGTTTACAGCTTATCTCCTCAGAGGGGTCAGAAAAATAACTAAGGGGTTTAGCCTCATCACAATGATGGCTTTTGTAGTGGTGGTAATTTTTAAGCACTTACACTGTACCAACCTACTCACCATGCGTTGCTGTCTGCCTCTCTTACTGTTGGCCCCTTGCTCTCACCCATTCTCCAGCCTGGAACTCCCTTCTCATTGGGATCATGGCAGACCACCACTCTCCCAAACTTCAAAGCCCTACTAAAATCATATCTCCCTACCTAAATTTAACATCTCCCCCCTACCCTGTTTTCCCTCCTTGTTGTCATCTCTGCATTTAAGTCCAGTCTCTGCTAAGTACTTGTCTCTCCCTCCCGCTACAGCACATATATACATATCCTTATGTTTGGTTGCTTCCCCTACCTGTGACTTTAATGTCTCTCTCCCCTGCAAGATTGTAAACTCCTTGAGCGCAGGAGTTATGTCTCCTTACTCTGTTGTACTCTCTCAACCATTCATTACAGTGCTGTGCACCCAGTACAACGCTCAATAAATTTCATCGATCGATCGATTTTTATCTATGCCTAGCATCCCGTTAAGCCTTGGGATAGATACAAGATAATCAGGTCATAGCATCCTGTTAAGCCATGATATAGATACAAGATAATCAGGTCAGACACAGATTCTGTCTCACGAGAGGCTCACAGTCTAAGAGGGGGAAAAAGGCCAGGTATTTTATCCTCCTTTTACTAATGAGGAAACTGAGGCACTGAGAAACAAGGTAACTTGCCCAAGGTCACCCAACAGGAGCCCAGGTCTCCTGACTTCCAGTCCCATACTCTTTCCACAGTGTCCTGAGGATTTATTTCATCTGGGAAGGTGTTTATTAGAGTCAAAAATCTGGACTCTGGACTCCTGAGAGTGTCAGCAGTAGAGGATATGTTCACTTAGTAACCCTGAAAAATTAAACCTAGTTCCTCCATCTGGTCTGACAGCAAATATCTGAAGAACAGGTATGTCATCTTCACACCTGTTAATCAGTTAAAGTTATGTATTGAGCACTAATGGTGTGAAGAGAGCTTTGGACTAAGTGCTTGAGAGAGTACAGTAGCATAGGTTGGAATGATCCCTGCTCGTCAGGACCTTACGGTCTAGCTGGGCTTTGCTTTGTAATGGGTTGCCACAGCTGTGGATTTTTCCAAAAGTCTTGAAAAAAAACCACAAGTTGTCCCTGGGGAAAGCACCCCGTCTCACTTCAAATTTAGTGAATTTTGCCATGATCAGAGTGGGTACCTTAACTGTGTATTTCCATTTGTGTAGTTAATGCAGCCTTAGGTTAGTTAGTTGAGTATAACCAATCATATGTCCATGTTGGAGGGAGAACCAGAGAAACACTAAGTACACCCAAAATCAAATTTCGATTGTGCATCAGACTTACAAGGGTAGGCCTTAATTTGGATGGCATCTCACAATTTCAGTAGTGTTCAACCAGAGAAAATGGCTTTAGCAGATTGGTGAGAATAAGTGAAAGCTAATCTGTTTGAAACTTTGGATCAACACTCAAAGATGAGGGGAACCGTATCTCGTCAAATCTGGACTAAAAATTTAGCAGATAAAGAGAAAAGGACATATTTGCAATATGGTGGTAATAGAAAGATTTTTAAACAGCTTTGAACGTAAGGAATAAGGGAGAGAAGAGCTTAGCGGCAGTGATGACTCAGATTCTGTAATCTAGAATGTTGGTTGGGATTCCTACAGTAATAATAAACAGATTAAAATCGAGAGGCTGCCTTTTAAAATAAGTTTCCTGACCTGGTGGAACAGTGAAAATAGATTGAATTGTGGCATAGATTTCAGTCTGTTTTATTTTCTTTTACTTCTAGTTATGGCATATCAAGAATATTTAACACAGTGTCTGCACTATGATTAGCTATATATTGAACCTTTCTCCAAGTCATTACTGCCAATGCTTCAATGCATGCTTTGCTTCCTCAGCTGGTTTTCATTAGCAGTAAGTTCAGCATTTATTGCAACTTCTTCTAAGTTCTTGAATTATTAAATAGCTAAATTCACTTTGAATGGAATGCCAAGGTCCAGAGTATCTCCAGTAAGGGGAGAGCATGCAACTGGAAAAAAGATAAAATTGAAATTAAATATTATTCTTGTTTTAATTTTCAAAAACTTCAAATTAGTTTTTGAAAAAGAAGCAGAAAATATCCTGAGTATAATGGTTTGTTATGGGATCATAAGATCTGAAAATAGATTACACCTTTAGAGGGGGATGAATGCATGGTATTAATTGTAGTAATTGTGAAGCGCTTACTAGGTGCCAAGGACTGTATTAAGTGCTGGAGTAGATACAAAATAATCAGGTCCTACGTGAGGCTCACAGTTGAAGTAGGAGGCAGAACAGGTATTGAATCCCCGTTTTGCAACTAACAGAACTCAGGCACAGAGTAGTGAAGTGACTTGCCCAAGGTCACCCAGCGGGTACATGGCGGGGCCGTGATCGGAACCGAGGTCCTCTAACTCCCAGGCGCGGGTACTTCCCACTAATAATAATAATAATGTTGGCATTTGTTAAGCGCCTACTTATGTTCTAAGTGCTGGGGGGATACAAAGCGATCAGGTTGTCCCATGTGGGGCTCACAGTCTTAATCCCCATTTTACAGATGAGGTAACTGAGGCTCAGAGAAGTTAAGTGACTTGCCCAAGGTCACACAGCAGACATGTGGAGGCAGAATTCGAACCCATGACCTCTGACTCCAAAGCCCAGGCTCTTAGGCCATGCTGCTTCTGTCAACAGAATAATAATAATAATAATGATGGCATTTATTAAGTGCTTACTATGTGCCAAGCACTGTTCTAAGCACTGAGGAAGTTACAAGGTGATCAGGTTGTCCCACGTGGGGCTCACAGCCTTAATCCCTACGGATGAGGTAACTGAGGCGCAGAGAAGTTAAGTGACTTGACAAAGTCACATAGCGGACAGTTGGCAGAGCTGGGATTTGAACCCATGACCTCTGACTCCAAAAAGCCCGCACTCTTTCCACTGAGCCACGGGCGAACCAGATAGTCAAGACAAGGGTTTCCCATGGTCTGTTTTAGATAGTGTTGTGGAATAGCTGTAGGACGGTCACATTGGGGTCCACACTGGGGGTTGTTCAAGACCACACCCCTCCACCCAGTCAGGGGGCTCCTAAGCTTCTGCCCCAGGAGCTCCTGATCTCAGGAATGCTCCTGTAGAAGCAGTGTGGTCTAGTGGAAAGAGCACAGCCCTGGGAGTCAGAGGACATGGGTTCTAATCCTGCCTCTGCCACGTGCCTGCTGTGTGACCTTGGACAAATCACTTAACTTTCAGTGACCTCATCAGTAAAATGGGGATCAAAGCTGTGAGCCCCATGGACTGTGTCCAACCTAATTACCTTGTACCTACCCCAATGCTGAGAACAGTGCTTGGCCCCATGGACTGTGTCCAACCTAATTACCTTGTACCTACCCCAATGCTGAGAACAGTGCTTGGCACATAATAAGTGCTTAAATACCATAGTTGTTATTATTATTGAAAAAAGAGAGAGCAGCAGTATCTTATTACTGTGTATTTTTCAGAATGTGGGATCCATCCTCCTCAGTTATCTCTTGGGGAAAAAATATATATGTGTCGCTATTTGGGAATTGGGTGAAAGCGATGTGATGCCGGATAAGGTAAATAAGGGCGACTTTACAGTTTTCTCAATTTGCTTTTCAAAAATGTGCTTTACTGGATAAGAGGTAAGATGGCCCAGGTCTCTGAGCATAGAATTGGGAATAGTGGTGTGACAGCGGGATCTGATGTCAGACGTAAGAGTCTGTCTGGACCCTCTCCAGCAATTTCTTCGGGTGGTCGCATAGCTAGATAGTTCAGATTTAAATTATTTAGGTCAAAATAAGTGTTTCCTGGCCTGAAATATCCTGATTTTGTAATTGAGAACAAACTATGTATTTTGGCTAGAGCTATCCAGTCATTAGATAATCAACTGGTGTCTCTATTCAAAACACTCAACCGGGAGAAGGAAATCGATATTGATGGTGGAACCGTTGCACCTCCCTGCTGCTGAAATCACTGTCAGAATTTAAAAAGAAAACCGCAATATTTTTGTACAAAGTTGGTCAAGGACAAATGGCCCCAAAACCAAACGTGTGTTCAGTTATTGCCTGAAGGGAACCATTTATGTAAATGTTCAAGAAATCAAAGTAGGGGAAAACTTATCTACCTCTGCCAGAGAATGACCAAAGATAGGGGTTAGCAGCATAGCTCAGTTTCAGTAAAATCAGAGTGACATTGATGGGTGATGAACTGTCTCTGAAAAAGGAGAGAGACATTTTGGGCTCCAAAGGGTCAATGATATACACATTTTGGTTTATTTGGTGTTTGTTAAATGCTTACTGTGCGCCAAGCACCATACTATGAGCTGAGGGAGATAAAGGGTAATCAGGTTGAATGCAGTCCACATCCCACGTGGGACTCACAGTATTAGTGCTTTGCACATAGTAAGTGCTTAATAAATGCCATCATTATTAAACACCGTGTTATAGAGGAGGTAATTGAGTCCCAGAGAAGTTAAGTGACATGCCCAAAGACACACAGCAGACAAGTGGCAGAGCCAGGATTAGGACCCAAGTCCTTCTGACTCCTGGACCTGTGCTCTTATCCACTAGGCCAAGCTGCTTCTCATGCCACATTGCTTCTCATACAGATTAGATTAATCAATCAATCAATCAGTCGTATTTATTGAGTGCTTACTGTGTGTAGAGCACTGTACTAAGTGCTTGGGAAGTACAAGTTGGCAAGTGTTTTGACAACGGACTCCCTGGAATAGAAGATGGCCATTACCCAAGATTGGCAGATAGAGGTAGCATAGAGACTAGACACAGACTACATCTAAAGCAAAACTGCAGTGGGCTGACCATATAGCTCAGAGGTGGATATTGTCAAGGAGACCAGGAAAATGCTGGACTGGAAAGAAATCAGGGCAACCTACTTTGGAGAGAGAATCAGTTTTATTGGTTGGTTCAAGGATAAGCCAAGGTAGAGGGTGTTTGCTACTGCAAATCAAGGTTTAGTGTTCAATGTTTACACTTGGCTTTGGAAGCCAGTACCCTCAAGCACTACTCTAGAATAACATGAAGCATTCTTTTAATATCTTTTGTCATTTTTGAAAGCTTCCCTCAGGTTAAAAAGCCAGCTACCATTGTTTGGGACCACTCCATTCTCTCTTATTTGGATGTAATCAGGGGAAGAGGCAAGAGAAACTGGATTTGAATTACTCTTGATTGAAAAGGACATTTTAATCACAAGATGACTCATACAACATTAAAACAGTGAGGCGTTTATGTAATGCCTTCCATTTCAAAGAACTAAACCATGTATGTTTCTCAGTTCCAGCTGGGGGCATTATGCTTTCTGTGGTAGCAAGTAGCTGCTCTAGCTGTGTCCAATGCTTACCCACATTTTGAATTTATGCAACGCTATCTCAGCTCCCAGTTGTGTGACTGGCTATTCCCCATTCCCATTAAGACTGCTTGTGAGAGAATCCAGAGCTTCTCTGACAAATGGAAGTAGGCCCCACTGTGAAGAAAGCACCACAGAAACTGTGGGGTTTTTTCAGTTGGGTAGCCTTCCTTTGCTTTCCCTTTTTCCTGTGTAATGTATGGTGTGTGACTTCAGTAACCTCCCGAAAACCGAGAAGGCAAGTAGTTGATTCTGATGGACCAGGTTAACATTCCCCACTGAGAACACCCCTGGTGTTCTAAGGTCCTTTTTGTTTTTACCCAACCCCATCCTCATATCCCAAAAGACTTTCAAATGGGCTGGCTTAATACTTGCCTCACGGATCTTAAGAACTGCCGGAGCTGTTGGGCATTCTCATTTCTCTGTGGGAAATGTCTCTGGTTGACTTACTGAGGTTTGGCCAGAATCCACATTGAAATTTTCCGTAGTATAAAATTAGGTTGTGCAAGCCAGATAATTTAGAGTTGTTCCTTATCATAGAGCTGGAAGGCCCCTTGAGAGAGCATCTGCTTCTGCCTCCCTAGTGTAGGCTGGTGAATAGCTAACCATCCCCTGCAGACGGGACTCTCTAGCCTGCCGAGGTTTATGAGCGGGTGGGTTTGGAGTATTTGGCTCCACGTCCAGCAGTGCATTGCACCCACGGGAAGAATGTTTTAACCATTTTCCTAGATTAGGTTGTTTTCTTATGTTTCTCTCCTGTGACCTAGTGAGAAGCAGTGTGGCCTAGTGGAGAGAGCACAGGCCTGGAAATCAGAGGTCTTGACTTCTAATCCTGGCTCCACCACTTGACTGCGGTGTGATGTTGGGCAAATCCAGTTTCTCTTGCCTCTTCCCCTGATTACATCCAAATAAGAGAGAATGGAGTGGTCCCAAACAATGGTAGCCGCCCTGTTTAGTCATCTATAAAATGACGACTCTGTATGTGCTGTGAGCTAGGGATTACGTCTGACCTAATCAACAGGTATCTACTCCAGTGCTAAGCACATAGTAAGCGCTTAACAAATACCACAATTATTCTTATCGTTGTTTTATCGTTATTCTTCTGCCTGCCCCTTTTCTCCTTTTAAAGACTTATTGTGGCTACACAAGCCAATTGTTGGGTAGAAAAGTTTGATCGAAGTGAATAGCCTTAATCTAACCTGGGGAGTCATTACAGTGAAGCCTTATTTTAAACTTCATTGCATTAAACTTAGAATACTTTTAAATGGGCCACTTGGTATTACTCCACCTATTTTGTTCACAAGCACACTTCTGTATTCAAGAATAGGAATGGGTTCTTGAGTGTCAAGTTTTTTTGTTTTTTATATGTAGAGAATTAAATATCTGGTTTAATGTTTTTGCACATGTAATTTTAAAAGATAAATAACAATCACTTCCGTGTTGCTCAACCACCTTCTAAGCTACTTTTCTATCAGAACAGTACTGCATTGCCAGTGAGTATAAAAAGACCTTTCCAGATCGTTACTTAATTCTTGACGGCTTAGACATCATCAGCAAAACATTTAAATACCATCTAGACAAGGGAGAAAAAGAATTCATTTCAATGTAATTTTGTTTGACATTTCCATTTTAAGATGTAGAGAAGATGAAACCGGAGCACGAGCTCTATTGTGAATATGTTGCCCTTTTCAACAAGTCGGAGTTGCTCTCCTACAATCGTGGAGTTGCTTTCATGCCGAAGGATGGCAAGCATCGCTCCGTACTGTCCTTCTTGCCAGCTTTTGGGTTAAGTGAAATCACACTTCTATTGAGCTGGGTCCGGTGTCAAAGGGAGGCTTGGAAATGAAAATTTGAAAGAGGTGGAAACTGGCTGTCGTTCATTGAGACATCTGCACAGGCGGAGTATCATTATCAATATTTGGAGTGCCTTTCTGAATATTGCAACATTGTATGTTGTATTGCCTTGAATTTGGAGGAAGCCTAAAGCCTCTCTGAATATGGACAGCTCATATCAAGTAATTGAGGCTTAAACACTGAATTTAGGCCCCCAGGATCTAGGGGTGAGCCCTTTCAACTTTCCCACTCACCATCAGCTCCTCTTTCCCCATGGGCTCCCATCTAATTCATGCTCTGTGCTCTTCCCTTGGAAATCTGTCAGCTCCTCTGTTGGTATTCTCCCACTTCTAATCCACTGTGCTTTCATTTTCCCCACCAGAACTCGCCTCCACAGTCAGCTTTGCCAAAGCAATTCTTTCCCCTTCTATAAAGCCTTCCTGAAAAATTGCATCATCCAGAAGTATTCCATTCCCAGGTTCAACTAATAATAATAATAACAATTGTGGTATTTAACACTTAAGGTACTCCACTAAGCACTGGGATAGTACAAGGTAATTGGGTTGGAAGCAGTTCACGGTCTTATTTCCCCACTTTCCAGATGAGGGAACTGAGGCACAGAGAAGGAAAGTGTCACAGGGTAGACAAGGGTCAGAGCTGGGATTAGAACTCAGGTCCTTCTGACTCCCAGGACTGTGCCCTATCAACTAAGACACACAGCTTCTAATCACCTCTCTTGTTATGAAGGAAAAGATTTCTAGGTAAGAGCACAGGTCATGAGTTGAAAGGGAGCTGACAGGGGAGAAGAGGAGCTGATGGTGAGTAGGAGAGTGGTGGGGGCTCAGTACGAGATTCTGGGGATCAGAAGTCTGTGTACAAGCCTCAACATTCATGGATTTAACTTGTTTAAGTATTTACTTATGTATATTATTTATCTGTCCTGTCATTATTTGCAGACGTATATTAGATGGCAAATTCTTTGAGAGCAGGCATCAATTTGTTTTTTTGGTTTCTTCCCCCAATTCCTACATACTGTGCATGCTTGGTTTGATAAATACTGCTGTTATAGTCTCCAAGTATAATTTGACCTCATTCTCAAACTTGCCGCCCCCCCCCCACTAGAGAAAGAGGCTGTTGAGGGGGTTAAAGTGCTAGATCCTGACAGAGGGTGGAAGAAAGGAGAACAGGCAGGAGGAAATAGGGTCAGTGAAGAATGTAGGACAGGAACCCAAGAGTCCTGAATCCTAACCCTGAGCCTAGCTTTTATTGGCTTGTACAAGTTACTAAACCTCTTTGCTTCAGTGTCCCCAATTTCACAACTCCATGGCCAGTGTGCTTCCCAGAGATATAGTAAGGATCCAAAGAGATGAATATACCAAAGTACTTTGAAAAGTCCAATTTTACTGGGTAATAATAATAATGATGATGGTATTTTTTAAGCACTTACTATGTGCCAAGCACTGTTCTAAGCACTGGGATAGGTAGAAGGTAATCATGTCGTCCCACGTGGGGCTCACAGTCTTAATCCCCATTTTACAGATGAGGTAACTGAGGCGCAGAGAAGTTAAGTGATTTGCCCATAGTCACACAGCAGATAAGTGGCGGAGCAGGGATTAGAACCCATGACCTCTGACTCCCAAGCACGCGGTCTTTCCACTAAGCCACGCTGCTTTTCAAGCCACGTTGCATCTCGTGGTAGGTTTAAGATAAGAAGAGCAACAGGAAGGGAGAAAGAGGGTAGAAAGGAAGGGAGAAAGAGGGAAGGAATTAATGGTAGGTAGTCAAGGAAAGGAACAGAGCCAGTGATGTGCCACAGTTGAGACTTTATGATTTTCTGGTATTGGGATGATAAATGATCCATTCCTACATTTCCTCTCCTGCACAAATAGCCGTGTTGTGTGCTTTGACCATAGTACAATAAAGATTTAAAAACTGTTTTTCTTTTCCAACAGGTAGAAAACAGACCAAAATATTATGGAAGAGAGTAAGTAGATTTTTTTTTAACCATAAAGCAATTTGTCTATGATATGGATTTGTAATAGAGAAAAATAAATGATTTGACTGCAAACCAAGAGCTATCCTGAGGGAGTGATTGAGTGTCGGAATAAATGCCTACCACTGAGCAATAGCTTAAGTTTTCATTTACAGGAATTCTTTTGCATTTGTTGGTTTGAAATCTGGCTGCTTCCCCGAGAGCTGGTGATATAATCTCCATGGGATGCAGCGAAAGGCTGTGCTCCAGTAATGCCATGGGTATCTCAGCTTTTAGAGGCAGCATGGATGAGTGGGCTAAACACCAGATTGGGGGCCAGCTGGTCAACCTTTTTATGATTGAACAGTGGAAGCATGTGGGTGTACAAACAGAGCATCCAGCTGTTAAAGTGGATTTGTCCTGGCAGCCGCCGTGCCGTGTCGCCTTGCCACCCTATCCTAGCCTCCTGAAGCTGAAGTGGAGATTGGTCCCTAAGAGAGGCAGGCTCGTGCCTGAGGTAGCTCATTTAATGAAGCAGCACGGTGTAGTGGATGGAGCGTAGGCTTGGGAGTCAGAAGGTTGTGGGTTCTAATCCTGGCCCTGCCACTTGTCAGCAGTCTGACCTTGGGAAAGTCACTTCACTTCTCTGTGCTTCAGTTACCTCATCTGTAAAATGAGGACTGAGACTGTGAGCCCCATGCGGGACAGGGGCTTTGTCCAACCTGATTATCTTTTATCCACCTCAGCGCTTAATACGGTACCTGTCGCATAGTAAGTGCTTAACAAATACCATATTATTATTATTATTATTACTAATGAAATGTGTCAAAAGTTAAGGCCCTAAACCTCCATGGATGACTTACTCTAGTAGAAGATGGAGCCTTGTCCGTTTCACCACTTGAAACTCTTATCAGTCCAGAGGAAGAGTGCTTGTTCTTCACTCTGTGGTCTCCGAACATGTGTATGTTTGAGGAGTGTGCCGTTATTTATGATTCCTTTCCCTCTTTTCACTTAGATAATCAAAGGATGCCTGATGACAGACAGAAAGAAAATAAATGTTACATATTGTTTGCATCTGGCTTGGGCACCAAGTGCTGCAGATTGTGTATGTTACCGAGCCATCAGGCCAATTAAGAACAGCTATCAGGGTCCTGGCAAGGAGCCAGTGTGGCTCTTGCACAGAGTCTGGAGCACCGCCACCAGTGAGAAGTATTAAGTAGCAGGGAAGTTGGATGTAGCAGGGTATTTTAAATGGATGGTGATGGGTTATTTGAGCAGAGGCCAAGCAGAGAGAAAAAGGGGCTCTTCCCTAGGATTAATATACCTAGGGTTATTAGAATGAATTTGACAGCTACCTGGGAGCCATTCTGGCCACATGTGAGCAAGCTGGCCTCAGGCCAAGCAGAGAGAAAAATGGGTGTAATGAGAACTGAAATTCCCTAATAATAATGCCAGTAATGGTATTTGTTAAGCACTACTATTTGCTGAGCACTATACTAACTGCTGAGGTGGATACAAGGTAATAATAATAATTGTGATATTTAAGTGCTTACTATGTGCCAGACACTGTACTAAGTGCTGGGGTAGATAGAAAATTATCAGGTTGGACACCGTTCCAGTCCCACTCGATCCCCGTTTTACAGATGAGGTAATTGAGGCACAGAGAAGTGAAGTGACTTCTGAAACACGAATTTCTCAAGGAAGGTATTAACCGAGAGCTTGGCTAAAAATGAAGCAGGTGGGAAAGTATGCCACTTTAGAATTTCCACATTGCTACTCAGTTTGACTTTGTTTTATAGATTTCATGGCATGATCTCCAGAGAAACGGCTGACCAGCTTTTGAGTGTGGCAGAAGGAAGCTATCTGATTCGTGAGAGCCAGCGGCAGCCAGGAACCTACACTCTGGCATTAAGGTTCGTCCTGGCCCCGTAATTAGAACTGCCCTTAATTGAGGGGTTTAAAATTTTAAAAGCATCCAGCATTTAATTGAATAGGCTCTTGTTTTCTTGTTGAGTAATTACCATTTTAATAGCTACAGGGTCTTTTAAAGCTTTCTTCCTGAATAGCACTGTTTAGGAACTGAAAGCTGTTATTCTTTTTACTGTAGAGATTTCCTTCCTTTCTCCCATTCCTTCTTTTCTTCAAAACTCTTCTCTCACCCCGCCCACCTAGCCATACTCTCCCATGCAAGGCCACATCTATTTCTTGACTAAGGAAAGGGCAAGAACAAGGAGGATCTTTGTGACTGTAGCTAAAGCCCACATACTTCCAGGTTGCTTTTTGGCTCAATTAGCATCTGTTTAGGACTCTTGGCTCTTCCTTTCCAATTAACCCTAATCTGCTGTGCCTGGCTGATTCCCATAACCTGAAAAACAGGGCTAGGAAGTAACTGTTACCTGTGACCTTCCCCTCTCCTTTCCTTGTCTACAGAATGTATTCATTCAGTCGTATTTATTGAGTACTCACTCTGTGCAGAGCACTGTACTAAGCGCTTGGGAGAGCGCAATATAGCAAAAAACAGAATATAAGTGAAATGGTGACTTGGTTTTTTCCATAAGGAAGTGTTGATACCGTAGCTTTCATGGGATGACTTCAAATAATTGATTTTGTGTCAGCTATGACGCGCAAACAAGGGAAGAGGTCTGCGATCAAGGGGACGGTGGCTTCATCCAGCACATCCTATTCCCACTTAATCAATCAATCAATGGTATTTGAGCACATACTTGGCGCAGACCACTGTACTAAGGTGCATGGGAGAGTACAGTAGTTGTAGACATGATCCCTGCCCTCAAGGACCTTAAGGTCTGCAGGTAGGCATTGGGTGGAAAGGCAAATGCTAAAGTAAATTACGGATAAGGGAAAAGCAGAAGTTTAATGATGTGTGCTATGTGCTTTGGGGGCTGGGGTCAGGGAGCTTAAGTTCACTTGTGCTTGGGTTATCAATCAGTTGTATTTATTGAATGCTTACTCTGTGCAGAGCACTGTACTAAGTGCTTGGGAGAGCACAATTTAACAGAGTTGGTAGACATGTTCCCTGTCCTCAACAAACTTACCGTCTGGAGGGGGAGACAGCCATTAGTAGACATAAGTAAACTATGGATATGCACATAAGGGCTGAGGGAGGGATGAATAAAGGGTACAACTCCAAGTACAAGGGATTATGTGGTAGCCTCTTTTATTAATAACCAAGCTGTTGGATTTAGAACCTTTTACACAGAAAACGGAAGGCACAGTCTGTCATCCTCAGTTCAAAATAATTTAGAGCCAAGTTCAGCCACATGGGCCCTAGTGGACAGCCTCTCCTTTAAGACTGGGTGTCCATCGGCTTGGGATTGTTTAGGCAGCAGATGCTTTGGTGAAATATTTGAAGGATTCTAGTCCAGTTGCTTTCCCTGTAGATTTCAGGTATACTGAGTCTCATACTGCATATCCACTCAGTGTACAGTTGAGTTGCCTTAGGTTAATGATACACTGGCTAGATGTCTGTGAAATCTGGCCTGACAGCTTTAAAGTTAGTTAAGATGTTTATATTCTTCCAGTGTTTCCTCAGGTTCAGCTGCCTTAAAATTAATTATTTAAAACACTTTTAACATGCATCAGATACACTTTTTCAGAAAACACTGATTTGTAGGATTTAATCACAAATGACAAGAGATTTTATTATACCTCATGTTTTCAGTCAGCTTTCCTACTCCTTTAAAAGTTTCCATGTGAAGAATTGTGGACCAAGGACCATATGAAAATTGTATTTTAGTACATAAAGTGAGAACCCTGTGATACCATGCTTTTAGGGAATGGTGGCAGGAAAACCCAAATGTTGTAAGCACACAGTCTGTTCATTGCTACTGCATGATCTTTCATTCACTGTGGGAGAACACCAAGATGGATGAGTGTCCTGGTTTTTGAGGAAATTTCAAACTCTAGCATCCGTCCATATCCATTTCTGTGAGTTTATAAGAACACATCATCATCATCAATTGTATTTATTGAGCACTTACTGTGTGCAGAGCACTGTACTAAACGCTTGGGAAGTACAAGTTGGCAACATATAGAGACAGTCCCTACCCAACAGTGGGCTCACAGTCTAAAAGTCTAAACACATGAAAAGAGTAAGAGGCTCACACTGCCAAGCTCTAGTTGGGTTTTAAGAATGTTGTGATCCCTAGAGCGTGAAATTATGAAATAATGTATTTTTCATAAAATGAAGTTGGTTTCTCTAATAACCACCAGTACCATTCTTCAGTAATATCTCCTAATCTGTTTTCTTCACAAACTGCTTTCAAAGTAAAAGAATTGTATATGAGACGAATCAAAATTTCATATGAAATAAACTTGAAAGTAAGTGGCGCATTAGTGAGTGGCTCAACCTTTCTTTTTTATGGTTATTTAAGCGCTTACTATGTGCCAGGTACTGTACTGGACTAGGTACAAGCTAACCATGTTTGACCCAGTCCCTGTCCCACATAGGACTCACAGTCTTCCATTGTACAAATGAGATGAGGCACAGAGAAGTGAAGTGACTTGCCCAAGGTCACATAGCCGACAAGTGGCAGAGCTGGGATTGGAACCCAGGTCCTTCTGACCCCTAGGCCTGTGCTATATCCACTAGGCAAATTGATGAGATGGGACGGATGGATAAAGGGGATTGGATTGAGTGCCTGTAAATTGTGAATTAGGCAGGGGAAATGAGGCAGAGATGAGCACGTTTGAGGAGCTTCTGCATATTTACATTACTGCACCCGATCAAAAAATCCAGCATCTTGCACCTGTACCCAGCCTTCATCCAAAACAATTTTATCTGCATGGTTAATTACACCTGCAACATTTGTGTGGACATCTGCAGGCTCTGCTAGATAAACTGTAGATGTGCAGAGCTCCTCTCATGATTGCTTGAGTATTGCCTGAAACTGGTTTGGATACAATATACGTAACCCCCTTGGGGTTAGCTGAAGCCTCCTTAAGAGTTAGCAGTTTTCATATTCCTAACTTTGGTCCTTGAGACCAAAGTTTGGTGCTGACACTGTTATCCCCATATGACTTAAAATATCTTTGCTTGTTTTATATACAGACTGTCCAGGTCCACTGGCAAAATATCAGTCATTTTAGCTAAACCATGGCTCTTGTTCCACAGATTGCAGTAGATTTCTTCACAAACTGCTTTCACAGTAAAAGAATTGTATATAATGAGACAAATCAAAATTTTATATAAAATAAACTTGAAAGTAAGTGGTGCATTAGTGAGTGGCTCAACCTTTCATTTTTATGGTTGTTTAAGCGCTTACTATGTGCCAGGTACTGTACTAAGCGCTGGGCTAGGTACAAGCTAATCATGTTTGACCCAGTCCCTGTCCCACATAGGACTCACAGTCTCAAAAAATAATTATTGTGGTAAAGTGCTCACAATGTGCTAAGCACGGAGGTAGATACAGTATAGTCAGATTAGACAAAGTCCTTCTACATAGGGGAGAACAGGTATTTAATCCCCGTTTTTCAGATGAGGAAACTGAGGCACAGAGAAGTTAAGCGACCTGCCTGAGTCCAGGCAGCAGGCAAGTGGTGGAGTCTGGATTAGGCCCTAAGCCTTCCGACTCGCAGTCCTCTGCCTTTTTCCCTTGAGCCCAGCTTTGGCTCAGTGGAAAGAGCTCGGGCTTTGGAGTCAGAGGTCAGGGGTTCGAATCCCAGCTCCGCCACCTGTCTGCTGTGTGACCTTGGGCAAGTCACTTAACTTCTCTGAGCCTCAGTTCCCTCATCTGTAAAACGGGGATTAAGACTGTGAACCCCACATGGGACAACCTGATCACTTTGTATCCCCCCAAGGGCTTAGAACAGTGCTTGGCACAGAGTAAGCGCTTAACAAATGCCAACATTATTATTATTATTTATTTCTCCGTACCTACAGGAGATAGGAGACTGCCCTGCCAGCTGCCTTGCAATGCCGATCGCTGGGGGATTGGGCAACAGAGTGTGGAGGATTTTGTATAAACCATCCCCACTTAAAGGAAAACATCTCAAGCACTTGCCCACCTGATAGTGAGACACCCTTAAGCAGAAGTCCCATACAGGTGGGCAGTTGAAAATATTAGCTGTATGATTGCAGATCAGGCACTGGCTCTTTTGGCCCTGAATGTCGAAGTAGCCCTCATGATCTGGGGAATCACTGTTCACCCCCAGTGTGGGAGGGGCTGGAAAAGGCGCCTCGCCAAACTCACCAGAGGAGAGTACATGGTGAATTGTAATCCTGCACTGTAATAGCCATTAATCTGTAAATAATGCCAGAGTAATATTGATTACCCCATCCTTTCTCTGGCCTCAGGCACTAATGTGTCAGGACCATCACCTTCAAATACAGAGATAGCATAATAAATATACAATCTTGTATAACTAGATGGGGGAGGGAAGTGCCCTTGAAGATAGCTATTGTAACTATTTGAGATGATATCTGACATACAGTGTCATGTAGTGCCCAGTCATGTTGCTTTTAGCCAGCATGTTTGAGCCGTGCACTTTGAATTCATTAGTTCTGTTGTTAATCTTGTGTGTCCATTATCCTTTTTAAAAAAAATCAGTCAGAAAAAGTTGGAGGTGAGAGATGGACAGTTGTAGGCTTTATTTTGCGATGTGTATTTTTCCTCTTAAAATACCTTCTGTGCTGAACTCTTTATCTCGTGTATTTTTAAAGGTCCATATTTTGAGGATAAGGTGAAAATTTACAAGTTACGGAATGTCAGATCTCGCCGTGGACAAGTGGGTCCAAAAACCAACTAGCAGCCTAACCTCTTCGGTATTTCTCAATCATTTTTGAAGCAGTCTGTCTTCAGACTCCAACAGCCAAAGTGGAGAATTTGAAGCAATTACCTAGGTGATTCAGGTGTAGTAATAGCCCCCTTTACCCAAATTATTCAATAGGCGTGAGTCACCTGGAGAAATTCTCAGTTCCTTATTTTATTTGGCAAATGAGTCATGCTATTTTTTCTGATTTTTTTTTTTTCTTTCTTCTCCTTTTTCTATCCAAAATGGTTGAAGGAGCAGCATAGCCTATTTAGGGATCACTCATTCCCTTGCTGGACTGCAGCTATTTAAGGAGTGGAATGTAACTCAGCTTTAGCCACCACCAGAGTCATTTCCAATGAACCCAACTCATTTTAGTTTCTTTAAATTGGAGTGGGGGGGACAAAATGGCACTGGTGGAAGAGATTTTTACTGTAATTTATAGGTCTAGGATAAGACTAGGGCATTTTTAGAGACTTATTTTAGGCCATTGGGGACCCCTCCTGGGGTACATTTTGATGATTTAACATAATCCAGATCATTATTGTCAGCTTCTAGATGAATTTGATGCATATATGTTTTGTTTTTTCGTCTTTCTCCCCCTTCTAGACTGTGAGCCCATTGTTGGGTAGGGACTGTCTCTATATGTTGCCAACTTGTACTTCCCAAGCGCTTAGTACAGTGCTCTGCACACAGTAAGTGCTCAGTAAATATGATTGAATGAGTGAATATGAACAAAATCATAAAAAATTACAAATGATTTGTCGGGCAGATTGTGTCCTGTTAGAAAGCATATGAATATCTGCCCTGGGGAAAATTCTTCTCTGGGTTTACCCAGTGCAGAATCCCCTGGTTCTGAATGAACTGTTGATGTGGAGGTGTTGGGGACAGATAAGTTCATTAAGGCATATGAGGACCCTGTAAATCAACTACTGTCAGTCAAAAACTTCATACTCTCCTGGATTCAGTTGATCCCTAAAGGAACCATCAAGTGGCAAGGGAAAAATAATTTTGGTTTCCTCCCTTCTCCCTCTCCACTTTCCGCTTGGAAGCCTCCTTGGAATACTTTCTGACACTCAAATCCATGAAGAAGTCACACCGTATCTATTTTTCAGGTTTGAAGTTGACACTAATGATCGTGAGAATTTTAAAAAGTTAGTTGGTGTTGGTATGTTAAGACCAGTGCATCACTGAACGTGGCTTCTGCTACAGGTGCATGTAAGGACTGGCCCTTTCTGTTGTTGCACTGTTACCCTCAAGGCCTGGCACTGCTTTTTTTTCCTCCTCTCGGTGTCAATGATCTTTCCAATATCCCTGCTCCAAGAGATTCGCCCAATACTGACAGGTGCACGTTTGTTTTCTGCTTTTCATTGCTATGCCGCATTGAGGTTTTGCGTCATCATTGCACCCTTAAAGTATTTGTCCTGTATACTCTGAGTAGAGTTGCCCCTTTTCAGCTCATCACCTTGCCACTTTTTCTTGGGTGTCTTGTCCGCTATTCTCCTCTCCTGACTGGTTGTCACAACCCAGGTCTACTAATGATATTGAACGCTTTGTAAGGACTCTGAGCACCTTCTAGTAGAGTGGGTCCCACTCTTCTACTGTGATTCTAGGAACTCATGATTAATGGTATTTTCCAATGGTTAGTCCGGGGGAGTCCAGCTAAGATTTTTGCCAGGGATGGAGAGCAGTGAAATCCCAGAGAGAGTTTGTACTCTCCCTTTTCTTCTTAAAGGTGACAATAATGGTGGCATCTTTGAAATCCCATGACACAGCCTCAGTGTGCAGTATGTTGAGGATGAACTCATGCAAGTGATTAATGTTAGAAACAAAAATACCCAGAATGCTTTATTCACCTTTCACCAGCCCAGGCAAGTAAAATGGAATAAAAGTGGTGTGGAATCTGGCCAGAATCCAAAAGGTAACCGTCTTGAGTATTTTAAAGAATTTTAAAACTCTGATTACACATCTGCTGGCAAGTAGTATTTTATTGAGAGATAAGGTGGCTAAAAAAGCAAAAAAATTAAGAGATTTAAAACCACAAACTAGGATGTTTTTCACCAGAAAAATTCCCAATAGATCATCACTTCTCACTTCCGTGGCTCATCTCCCCTTCAGCTTATCCATGTGGAGCTAGCTATGAAGAGACTCCTCACTGATCAGTATCTGGAGAGTGAAAAATGAGGCACTTTAGGTCTTTCTCTTCCTTGTCAAGAGAACACAGTGGCCACCCCCTATCGATGTTGTACAGTCATGAGGCAGCCCCTCTGCCTCCTGGGAAGTGTAGTTTTCCTTTTCCTTCCCTGCAATTCCCTTGTCAATTTTCAGCAGGACTATTTAGCTGTTTTGAGCAGCTCTCACCAGAGACTGGACATAGGACTGCCAACAACTCAGCAGGGCATACCTTCCCTGTCTGCAGATCTCAGCTGGCATACTGTCAGATCTGGGAGCTCCGCCACTGTCCATGTCCCTCTCTACAGTGAGGCCTTCATTGATTGTGGAATGAAGGGCCCGTTTTTACATGTTGGCAGGCAAAATGATTTTTCCACGAAGGGTTATCCTCAGTGATGATATGCGCTGGGCATGCAATCCCTGCAGAAAGAGAGGGAGGACTGATCGATCCAGTGCAATCAGATTTACAGAAGACCCAGCTCCTCCTTATTTTGCAGACTCCCAGTGTCACCCGTCTTACTTTAAAACAATTTTGTCTGTTCAAAATGCAGGTCCTTCTGTTCCGCAGTGCACACATATTGAGAGATTTAAAGCCGTAAGTTAAATCCAGAGAGATGCTGTCTTTCCTCTTTTACTTTTCCGGGGGTGCTGGGAGGAGGTGGCTGGATAATTCATCCTCATTTTGATCAGATCTAGGAAGGAAAATACAAAGTTAAATCTTTATTGCCCCAATTTTTTTAAAAAATTGAGATCTCAAGGACTTACTGATTTTTTAAAAAATTAACTTGGATTTTGTTAAAAAGAGCAGAAAGATTATCAGTAAAAGTTAAAAACATGTATTTTTAAATTAAAGATTACATAAGGCTAACCACATTTTCTCATGTTTCTTTTAAACAGCAGTTGCTCTGGGGTTATGTCTGACCAAAAAAGTGTCATGAATATTTGTAATCCTGAAGCAAACATTTTTAGAAATTAATAAGAAAAAAGGTATTTCAACTGTATCAGAAACCAGAATAGGACAATGATATTTACATTATAATGTAAATTAGCTGTCCCTAATGACTGAAAAGAACCAGCCAGTCCTAATTAATTCTCAGGGTATCACGCTGACTTAATTTTTTAAGTCAGCAAAGCATTCTTTGGTAAAAGCCAGAGAATTACAGAACATGATAACAGTAAGAAAGGCTTCTTATTCCAGGTTTAATTTTTTGTTGTTGCTGTAGAAAGCTTATTTAATGATTTGAAGGATAAAAGGAAGCAAGGAGAGATTGTACTAGTGGTAGGCGTTGAAGTGTGATGGTACTCTGTGTTCTTTTGAGTTGATAGCTACTGCAGCAGATTTAGTTAGTTACCATGGTTTCCTTTCCTAAAGGCTTTAGTGTTGCATATCTGGAATGGATGGAAATAAGGCTCTGCAGGACATTTTTATTTAGTTAATTTTCTTTTTCTTTGTTGTGATTATGAATCACCTATTTTGCTATCAAATGGGGCCTTGCCCTTGGATAAGAGTAAGTGGTAAAATGAGAGTTTATCTCGTTAGGTAATCAGTTTACTCATGAGATTTAGGGTGAAATAGTCCCAGCTGTTTTAATTACTCAAATCAAATGTGAAGTCTGTAACACAACACAGAGAAATGCGTATTTTGACGAAAAACTACCAAAGCACACAGCGTGGCTCAGTGGAAAGAGCACAGGCTTTGGAGTCAGAGGTCATGGGTTTGAATCCCGGCTCTGCCACGTCTGCTATGTGACCTTGGGTAAGTCACTTAACTTCTCGGAGCCTCAGTTACCTCATCTGTAAAATGGGGATGGTGACGGTGAGCCCCATGCGGGGCAACCTGGTCACCTTGTAGCTCCCCCAGCGCTTAGAACAGTGCTTTGCACATAGTAAGCGCTTAACAAATGCCATCATCATCATCATATGTAATCCAGCTCCTTTTTACTTGGGCCTTGCCAACACATTCAAACTTGAACCTCGAATTTTTCTTAAGAATGTTTTGCCAGAATTTGCTGTCTGTCACACAGCAGACAAGTGGTGGAGCCGGGATTAGAACCCAGGTCTTTTTGACTCCCAGGCATGTGCTCTATCCTTTAGGCCACGTGGCTTCTATTCCAGTGCTTAGTACAGTGCTTGGCACACAGTAAGCACCGAATAAACCACAATTACTATTATTGTTATTGTCATATAGCAAAACTTACTGCAAACCCAGTGGGATTTTGCTGAGGAATAATGGAAAAGATTCATATGGAGGTTTACCCCACCTGTTTTATACAGTAGAATTTGTAATAAAGCTGAAAAATGCCCTAAGACCAACAGTCATCTTAGCATAATTATGCTTTTTTGAATTCAGTGCTAGGGGGTAAGCTCTTTGAGAACATCAAATGAGCCTACTTAGAAACGTCTAGGTACATTATTTTGGTAGCTGCAGAATGATGAAAATCTTGATCTTAACTTTTACTCAACTAAAAAAGTTTCGTAAAAGTAAAAATAAACCGCCATTTAAAAGGAGCACATTTTTCCTTTGAAGGTTAGAATCAGTCAGTTAATGGTATTTGAGAACCCACTGTGCAAAGCCCTATACTAACTGCTTGGGAGCATACAGTACAACAGAGCTCACTTTCCAGAGAGGGAGACAAACATTAATATAAATAAAATCATTGTCGTATTTATTGAGCTCATACTGTGTGCAGAGCACTGTACTAAGCACTTGGGAGAGTACAATCCAACAGTACACAGACACATTCGCTGCCCACAATGAGCTTCCAGCCGAGAAAAAGGGGGAGAAAGACACCAATATAAATAAATAAAAGCTTCCTGTGGGGAGGGAATCACATCCACCCATGCTGTACTTTCCCAAAAGCTTAGTTCATCATCATCATCAATCGTATTTATTGAGCGCTTACTATGTGCAGAGCACTGTACTAAGCGCTTGGGAAGTACAAATTGGCAACGTATAGAGACAGTCCCTACCCAACAGTGGGCTCACAGTCTAAAAGGAGGAGACAGAGAACAAACCAAACATACTAACAAAACAAAATAAATAGAATAGATATGTACAAATAAAATAAATAAATAAATAAATAAATTAGCACTTAGTTCAGTGCTCTGCTCGCAGTAAACATTCAATAAATACCATTAATTGATGGATTTCCAGCCGTGCGATCCAAGATTGATGAGCTGGTCAGCGTAGAATAGGGGTTGGAGGTTGGTCCTATTCGTAGTGCAGCTGGGAATATTGCTGTGCCAGGTTAGTCAGATCCTCTCACTGCAGTGGAAGGAAACCTCTCCACCGATTACCGTCTCATTTTTACATGCTTCCGGTCTCCAGTGATCCTTCAATGTGTGCTGCCCTGTCACCATGCCACTAAATTTGAAGTCTGTGTTTCATTTATTCAACAGTTATCCTCCAGCCATTCTTGACTGTGATACTTTCTGTTGAGCATTTCATCTGGTTCTGCTCAACCTTCAGTCTCCCAGGCCTCAATCCTATGGTCCGAGCTGGAATAGGCTGGAGGAGAGAGAGGGAATTCTTCCGAGAGCATTCGGAGATGCCATAGACAGGGCCCCAGTCTGCACAAGTGTCTCCTTTTAAAGAGTGGGTTACTGTGCAGGGGCTTTTGGACCTTCAAGTCGTGGCTCAGTGGAAAGAGCCCGGGCTTTGGAGTCAGAGGTCATGGGTTCGAATCCCAACTCCACTACATGTCTGCTGTGTGACCTTGGGCAAGTCACTTAACTTCTCTGAGCCTCAGTTCCCTCATCTGTAAACTGGGGATTAAGACTGAGCACCCCACGGGGGACAACCTGATCACCTTGCATCCCCCCCCAGCGCTTAGAACAGTGCTCTGCACATAGTAAGCGCTTAACAAATGCCATCATCATCATCATTTGTTCCAGAGCATTTTCCTAGCAAATTACATAATGTTAAATGAATGGAAATTGCCATCCCCTGAGATACAGTTCCAGAATCAACTTCCAGCGTTTTGTAAATATACTTAAATGATTATAGAATATGAAATTGATTAACGGTCTCCCTGTCACAGTAGGACAGTCAACAAGTCTGTGACCTGTTGGGTTGTTGAATTCTGGAACACACTGCCAAGAAAGGTTGTAGAGTCCACTTTTTATAAAACTATCTGGAATAATAGCGTAGGAGTATGTCTGCTCCGAGACAGGTGGATGGATGAGATGACCATCCCCCCCGCCCGCCTCCAGCCTCCACCAACTTCCTTACAAACTTCTGATGCTTATACTTCTCAGTCATCTTGGCGTTACATCCTGATCCTGGTTTGAAAGTATATTTAGATAGAGAATGCTTTATATTAAATTCTCGTGGAGAAAATAAAATCCAAAAGACACGTGCTTCATGGGCAGGCACAATCTTTTATTGAGAGTCCTGTTTTGGGGTTTTTTTTTGTTGTTGTTGTTGTGGTGTGTGTGTCTGTGTAAGTGTGTGTGCTTCTGTTTTCATGCTGATAGCTGAATAATAGAAGAAGTGGCAGCATTTATTATACATCCACTTGGTGCTGTACATTGCACTAGGCCCTTGGGAAGTACAGAATAAAAAAGTGACATGATTGTTGCCCACTAGGATCTTACTCTCTAATGGGGAGGAAGCACGTAAAAATATTCAAAACTAGAATGGCCAAAATAAACAAGTTGATTGGGCATAAAAAGCATGAGTCGTAATGTGGTGGGAAATTTAATTGGGAAAAGCTTGGTGGAGGGCTTTTTAAGAGGGCTCTGAATGTGGGGTCAGCTGAGGTCTGTCTTATGTGGGTACAAGCCAGGGGGACAGCTTGAGTGAGGGGATGGAAGCTGGAGAGCTTCCCCCCCATCTTACCTCCTTCCCTTCCCCACAGCACCTGTATATATGTATATATGTTTGTACATATTTATTACTCTATTTATTTATTTATTTATTTATTCTACTTGTACATATCTATCCTATTTATTTTATTTTGTTAGTATGTTTGGTTTTGTTCTCTGTCTCCCCCTTTTAGACTGTGAGCCCCCTGTTGGGTAGGGACTGTCTCTATATGTTGCCAATTTGTACTTCCCAAGCGCTTAGTACAGTGCTCTGCACATAGTAAGCGCTCAATAAATACGATTGATGATGATGATGATGATGATGGAGAGGTGAGAGTGAGATACAGCTAGAAGGTTGGTTTGGGGGTGAGAAGCCTGGCTTAGATGAGGGAAAATTAGTTTACATTAAAAAAAACAAACCCCCCAAACTGGCATTTTCCCATGTTCAGCATCGCTAAAGAAATGACAGCAAGGATGCCACTTTACTGCAAAAGACTTAGTTGTAATTCTCAGGAAAGAAAACATTTCTAGGTGTGACGTTAACCCTCCGGCTCGTCTGCTAATAGTTTTGTGACAGTTCAGCTGAAGAAGCAGTTTTGGCGGGGCATCTCAGAGGAATGTTCTGGCAATCTTGGGGGCCGATATGGTAGATTTTTTAGCATAGTTTAGAACATACTCCTGAGTATGCTCTCACACAAACACAGAGTGAGCCCAGGCTACACCCAATATTTTTTTTGCCCAACTTGAAGGGTTTGTGATTTGGGGGAATGGGGAAGATTGGGTAGGGCCTCACTCATCACTGGTGTCTTTGTAATGGGTGGGGATAAAAAAGTTTGAGGAAGCACTGGTTCAGAGAATGTATTTTGATACCTCTCTAACTATCCGGATGGTCCCAAAATTGACTAAATATTTCAGTTAGATTGGCATATTAAAAAAACCCCACCAAATTCCAGAAGATGTTTTTAAAAAGTCCAACTCCATTTTGTAGATTGACCGCTGGAAACATTTGTAACATTTTATTGTTTTTCTTAGACGAGTGTGTTGTATATGCTCTGTTTTCTGCTTTTTAAACAGAAAACAGCTGTTAGCTTGAAGTTCCTCCCTGAAAAGAGCCTTCTAAATTCTTGAATATCAAATCACACTTACTACGTGGTAAAATATTGAAGTAAAATTCCAAAGGATGTCCTTTTATCTCTCCTTCTCTCATTTTGTAGGGGAAAAAAATGGAATAACACAAATGAGCGGACTGTTCCAATAGTGGTAAAATGAAAGGAACAGTGTAAAGGGGTTTTTGTTCCTATTCAGAACTGGGAGGCTAGTACTATATCTTTTGTAATTTTCCCAAATGGTATCTGGGCACAACATTCCACTCCTTTTTTAAAAAAATGAAAACCAAGCCTGGGAATTGGTGGAGAAACAGATATTCTGTCTAGAAAGTAGTAATTATGTACAGAGGTAGCAATTCAAGCAGGAGGTTTTCTATTCTGTTTAAGGGTTGAGTACCTCTTTGGAGAAAAGAGAATTGTGCTGGGTGGAACTCTATGGAGGGGTTTGCTTCTTGGAGTCCAGCATAGTTATTTGAAAATGAGTTGTCAAGGGGGGAAAAAAAGCAAAGAGCATGAAATGTAAGTGTAATGAGTGCTTGTCTTTGACAATAGTGAATGGGGGAAAAGAAGCTTGATCCTTGCATGTTTAACAATTCAGTACATTTTGCCTATTAGAAGTCAGTAAATAGGAATGAAGCCCGTGCAGTTGAGTGACTTGCTTTAAGCACTAGTATTTCACCGGAGTCCTACATTTCTTCAAATGTTTCTTACAGCAGAAAGGGCAACTTCACAAAAATGTAACTTGGAGTCAAGGCCTGGAGATGTACTCTCCCTAGCACTTAGTACAGTGCTCTGCACACAGTAAGCACTCAATAGATACAATTGATTGATTGAGAGCCTTTAGTGAGGCAATGATTGAAGGTTAGCCTTGTCGAAGCAATTGTTCTTTAGTTTTCTAAAAAATTGGAGGATGTTGAAAAGCAGCTACAATTTTTTTTTTACTTCCAGTTCATTAAGAGGTCTTTGGGAAGTCACATGAGGAGGTAGAAAACTCATCTCCAAAGATGAAGAAACTTTCACAAAATTTCCGTACTCATTTATTGGTAGATTAATAATATAGTTAGTGTGAGCCTGCTGTTGGGTAGGGACCGTCTCTATATGTTGCCAACTTGTAAGTACAAGGGCTTAGTACAGTGCTCTGCACACAGTAAGCGCTTAATAAATACGACAATGAATGAATGGGGAAAAGTGGAAAACACGTGACAATTCCGAAGGAACTTTTGCATGGGTAGTCACTTTAAATTCTTCACTAGAGTTTTGTAGCACCCTTTGTTTTAACTCTGCTGTTATTATAGTTTTCTGTGCTTTGAGGTAGTTTCACGTTCTTCAGCTAATTGGTTGGATTCCGTTGCTTTGGATTTGTTCAGAAATTCTTTCTAGAGTGTCTGTCATCTCTGGAAAATGGACATACTCTCCCTTTCTTTTGTGTCACCTATGCACTTAAGTCCGTACCCCACAGCACTTAAGTAACATATCCACAGAGTCTGTTGCTTTCCCTATTGTAATATAGCCTCTGTCTCCCCTGTTAGATTGTAAGCTTCTTGTGGGCAGGGTTTGGGTCTGCCTATAAATCTATTGTACACTCCCAAGTTTTTAGTATAGTGCTCTGCGCACAAATTGCTCAGTGAATACCATTGATTGGTTGCTATCACATATACTAGACTTGCAGAAAAGTAGGACGTATTTGTGTTGTCATACATTCGTGCAGTTTCCTTAAAATGTTGTAGTTAATCATGTACTCACAGAATAAGGTGCCTGCCAAATCCAGTAGTGAAGTGGAACTTTACTTTTCTCATTTGCTTTGTTTTAAATGATCTGAGAGGCAACATAAAGAGATGCACATCTGGAGTACCTACTGTTCTTTGGCTCTCCAATAGCACTGGAGTCAGATGCTTCAGGAATTTGGGGCTTGCATCCTTTCATAGATGCACATCTGGAGTACCTACTGTTCTCTGGCTCTCCAATAGCACTGGAGTCAGATGCTTCAGGAATTTGGGCCCTTCATCCTTTCATTGGAAGTGTTGATGGTTTCCTTCTCCCTGAAATCTCTTGCATTTGCATGTAAAGGTCGCTGCAGAAAGTGAACAGGAAACAGATACTTGAATTTTCAAAAAGGGATTGTAATTCAGGTAAAGCCATATTTCTCTCTAGTTATGAAGTGGCACTAAAACATGACTTCAATCCAGAGTGTAGAATCACTGGTATCAAAGAGTTTATGGGTTAGATTTGGCATCTTGGAGTGATTGGCTTGGCAAGGCTTCAGAAGCCGAACACCAAGACTCTTTGTTATCTAACAGAGGGCTGGTTTTTGGCCTTTGTCCTGAAATGAAAGTTTCTTCCTTGTGTCTTATATTGTTTTCATTCTGGCAGTGGTCCTACAAGAATTGAATTCTGAATGGCTTCTTCCTACAAAACATCAGGGTGTAGAGGTCAAATCTGTATCAGGTCTCTTTATTGATCAAGCCAATCGGTTTTAGTATGAGAAGCTGTTTTATCGGCGTGCCAAACAGTTGAATGTAGAGATACCAATGCTAAAAGAAACCAAATCCCAAACTCAGTTGCAAAGATTGTTTTACAGGCATGATGAGGTAACTGAAAAAGCATAAAAAACAGCAAATCCCTCTTAGGGTAGGCATGAGTTTGGCTATTTGATGGTGATTACTAGCCTACTTGCTTCAGTTTCAGATGTTCAACTTTTTTTATTCCCCTTCCAGACCATACACAGAGATCAGCCACAGCTTATTTAAACAAACAAAACGGCACACAAAGAACTCCCAGACTTTTTAACTCTTTCAAAAAGACTTTGCTCGCATGCTTTTCTCAAAAAACGTCTTTCCCATTTCATTGAGGCAGATTTGGAAATCAAACCAGAAACTTCAGGCTCTACCACGATGGCAAGCACTTTGTTGGGGAGAAACGGTTTGAGTCCATCCACGATCTGGTGACTGATGGATTGATTACTCTGTATATTGAAACCAAGGCAGCAGAATATATTGCCAAGATGACGATAAATCCAATTTATGAACACATAGGATACACAACTCTAAACAGAGAGCCAGCATACAAAAAACATATGCCAACCCTGAGAGATACACAGGATGAGAGAGATTCTACAGGAGAGGATGGGGTGTCAGAGAAAAGGGTAAGCTACTGTGAAAGCCACGCTTTATCTTTTTCTGTTTCCATTGCTGTTGAGATAGCCATCATTGCTAGATATTTAATACTTATGTACAAAACTTCTGAAAAAAATGTGCGTTTATCTTGTGTCTAGCGTCTGAGGTGCTGATATTTTCATATATGTAACTCTTGCTTTACCAATACTGTTTTTTGTAAGTTGCAATGTTTTAGATGTTTAATATTTTAAACTCAGTTTCTTTTTAATTCAGGAGCTTTTTGTTGATATGAGCAATATTTCCTTGAATTTTCCTTCCAGAGGTTCCATAATTTAGGTCTTTTCAATAACAAGGTATTATGTTAAAAGAAATCGCACGTGCAGAATCAGTCTGTCGGAAAGCAAGTGAATTCTTTTTGACATCAGTATGCCTTGAGCCAGATTTATCTGTTCTTAAGATGTAGTTGTTTCGTAGTTTGTGTTTCTCTGATTTTAAATGCCCAGGGCTCCTTCAGGTGCTAAATTAAACATAAGGAGTGAAATTCCTCAACTTTTCCCCCGAGTCAGTGGCTCACTCTGAGGGTGCCCATGAGTTTCACTTCCTCATCCAGCCTTTCAAGAGGCTTGTGACTTGGAGAACTAGGATGGGCTCAGCCATTCGCAGTCCTCCATTCAGCCATTGCCCCAGAACTGCAAGGAAGAGAAAATGGATAGCGTCTCGATCTAGGAAAAGCACCCCCTCGGGTAGGTCTCCAGGTCATCAGTGGCTTGGGGACCACAGGGCAAGCCCAGCTCCGCTTACTTAACTCTCTGGCCATTTGACGACGGAAAAGGAAAAGATAGTGGCCAGGTTGGGGGTGGGAGAGTTTGGGTGAGTTAGGGAGCTTGAACTCACCAATTGTTGAGCTCCTTGGCCGCTGCCCATCCGATTCTGAGTCTCCAAGAGATTCTCCTAAGTCCTGCCCTCTCCTCTTTTCTCCAGAAGTCCAAGGAAGGGTTGCATGTTGGACAGGCATATCTACAAGGCACATGGGAGGCCCAGATAAGGCAAAGGCTAAACCTTTCTTTTCTCCCTTCTTCCCTACTTCCCTTATCCCCACTCCCAGTTATGACTTTGGGAAAACGAAATGTCTTTGGTCATATCATAGGGGCTAATCTTAGTCTTGGAGAACTTAGGTCGAGGATAATAATAATAATGATGGCATTTATTAAGCGCTTACTATGTGCAAAGCACTGTTCTAAGCGCTGGGGGGATACAAGGTGATGAAGTTGTCCCACGTGGGGCTCACAGTCTTCATCCCCATTTTCCAGATGAGGGAACTGAGGCCCAGAGAAGTTAAGTGACTTGCCCAAAGTCACACAGCTGACAAGTGGCAGAGCCGGGATTTGAACCCTTGACCTCTGACTCCAAAGCCCGGGCTCTTTCCCACTGAGCCACGCTGCTTCTCTAATGTAAAACTATAGCATGAGTTTTGGAATTTTTAATTACTAAAGCATATATTGCTAAAATTTAAGTTCTGGCTTGTATCGTCATTTTGTGTTTATACAGCTATTGTGACTTTTTAAAAATGCCATGACTTAATGACTGGTACAGGTTTAGTATATTTCCATTTTCACTGTCTAAGTCATCCTTCATTTGTTTAATGACATATTGATCACTTTTTACTGCAGAATAACTAATATTTCTATTATATTTCATAAAGGAGTGAATTATGTGAATATTATATTTATATGTATATGTTTAATTATTTGGAAGTATTATCACCCTTCACATCATAGTTGTTTATGACAGCATCGTCTTCAGCAGGGCATTTGTCACGGTAATCAGCTATGCTCAGAATTCCCCTATTTTCATTCCCATTATTGTGACTGGGGCCCTTGATCAAATATGCTTTTAGAAATCAGGCTGTGGTCTGTTGGCTGCCACGGATGTAGCCTCTAGTTCTTTGAACTTGAGAGTACTTTTCCAAATCCCATTTTCCTTAACTTGCATTCTTAAAATGAGGTCATTTAAAATCTACTTACAGAAAATTAGTTTGACTTCATTTACAGGTGTCATCCAACAGGACAAGGATATGGGCATTTCAGCATCTTGAAATACTCATTCCCTGTCACAGTGAATGGCACATACGAGCAAAATGACTACTCTCAATTGGCCCAAAGTACCTACGTTTGAGGGTTGTGAAAAAATCATTCAAAGAATTTTAATGGACAGTCACCCATCTCTCCTACAGTCAGCAGTACAGTTTTGGAATCTGGTCACTTTATAATAGGGAGAGAAGTCTCAAAGAGAAGAAATGTTGGTCATGAACAGTTTGGGAGTAAGGAGAGTTTCAGAGTTTATTTCTCAGAAATAGTTAAGGTTCTAGTAGGGATGCCCTTGAGCTGTTTTTGGAGAGACGGTAGGATGATGGAAGGCCATAATCTCTTTTATCACTCAGAATTTTGATTGAAGACCTTTGGTGCATCCTTTCAGCAGGACACTTTCAGCAACCAAAGAGTAACGTGGTTTTTTCCTCAGGAACTTTTCAAATGGTTTGCTCTGCTTGAAATTTAAACGGGTGAAAAACCCTAGAAAGGTTAGCTACGTAATTGCAGCAGCCTGCACCATTTGTTGGGAAGTTATGAGCCGCCCAACTTCCTTCGTCTCTAAAATGGCTTTGCTTCAGCACTGTAGATTGGCTCTCCGCCCAGGTTTTATGAGTTTTTCCTTTTTATTTGCCTTGGAACTCTATCTGAATAGTTTCTGGTTCAAGTGTGGTGAGTGTAATATGTTTACTTCCATACATACTGTACTAAGAGTCTAGTGCAACAGTTTTTATGAGCGTTTACTATGTATTTATAAAGTTCGATTAAAATAACAGCCCCCAAACCATGCTAGAGAAATATGTATGTTTTTTATGTAACTGTAAAGGAGACATTACTCAAATAAAATAAATAATCTGCATCTTAGAACTGGTAAGAGAAAGAACCACAGGCCCGGATAAATCAGAAGCAATTTTGCTTTGGGATTTTATAGGCTGACATGTAGAATTATTGAATGGGTAGTGATTGCTTCTATAGGTATTAAGGTCTCCACATTTAATTTGTGGGTTCTGTTGATCTTTGCCAGACTAAATAATGTGTGTGGGGACTTTTTGCCCTCAGGACCTCTCCTGGAAGTTTAGGAATGCCTGTAAAAGCAGACATGCTCCATATTAGTTGGGGTTTTAAAGGCAGGTTTACATGCATTTCTGTTCCCCTTTTTTCATACTCTGGATTGGTGATCCCCAGAGTGCACGAGGCTTATAAACGTCCATGAAATTTGAAATTGACAGCTAATGGAAGCCTGCAGAGAACTGCTAGACCTACTGGAATGCTTTTGGTGCCACCATAAAATGAAGTGGGTGCTGTTCCCTGCCATTTAAGATGGCATCAGAAGGAACCAGCAGGTCTGGCTGTCGCTTAAATGAGCCCTACCCACCCCACCGTAAGACCTCTACTTAAAATTTAATTTTCTTGTTAAAAAAAGAGAAGAGGGCATGTCAGGCACGAAGTCTGACTGAATGCTCCAGATGTTTTGCTTCTTTAATTATGGAGGTTAGGAAAGGGCTGGTTTTACCTCTTGTAGGGAGGTCAGTATTAACCTGAGTAAAATCCACAAAGCAGGATTGGGTCAGATTAGCCAAGTGATGGTCTTCTTTTTATCGTGCCTGAGCTGATGTCACAGACATCATGCAGAAAACTGGCTTGTATTTGTCCTTCGATACACACACACCCCCCCCCCCCCCCCCCCCCGATTCTTTCCGGGCTCCTCTCTGGAAAACACAGCTTTGGAGGAACAAATCCTTTGCTTGTCCATATTCCCTTCATCTGTGTTTCCTATCCTTCGAAACTTCTTGAGTGCATGGCCTGCCCTCGCTGCCTTTGCTTTTCCCCTTCTAACTCTCACCAGGCCAGAGTGGGTCCATGTCCAGATGTTCGTTAGAGAAGTGCAAGCCTGCCTTCAAGGTTTCCCTTTTATCCCTTTCCCTTTACTATCCCACCTGTCTCCATTTCCTGGCCAATGTGCATTGATTGGCAAGGGCTTGCAATTGGCATGCACTTTTAAACCCATTGATTCCCTGAGGTGAGGGCATACCCATCGGCATCCAACTTTGGGCTGCGCAAAATGAAATAAAACCCGAAGTGGCTCAGATCAAAAATTGGGGAACTCTTTTGGAATGGTTTGAGACCAACTGGTCTCCACTGAAACGATTAGCAATGGAAGTGATTAGAAGACAGATGGAAGAGGGAGGCTCTGAAGATAAACATGAATTCCACATCTCAAAAAAGCAGCCTAAATAAAGAACAAAATTGTTGTTCTGAACCAGCTCGTGTTTGGGAAGATTTCTGTATGTAGGCCAATTACATAAGTAAAAATGACTGTGACGGAGGAGGTTTGGGAAAATGTAATAGGAAATCCATTTTTAAAGAGCTTAGGTCATTATGAGCATTGCTTGCATGGAAGAACAATGCATCCCCTTTAATAAACTATCTAGATAGATGTGAAAACTTTTCTCATCTATTTATGAAGATTTTATTCTGTGAAACACCATGGTAGACTGTGACTCAGTTTCAAGATCTGGATAATTCTCGTATTTTCCCATGCTAGGCCGAGCAAATAAAAACAAATACTTGAAAAGGGGGAAAAGTTTCTTTAAGCTTAATTATATTTTAAGGGGCCTTGAAACCTATGTAAAGATTTAATTTTAAATATCTCAAAGTTAAAAAAGGAATAGGTATTGATTTTAATATATACTTCTATAGTATCTTAAACAATATACACATGAAAGTTTTAAAGAAAGGTCTCTTGGATACAGTTATGTTATGCTCTAATCTCATGGTGCTCAGGGACTTCTATAGAGTAATAAAAATGAAAGCAAGCTGCTGTACCCAGAGGACATCAGTACTCAGGCAAGAAGATCAATCAGTCGTATTCATTTAGTGCTTACTATGTGCAGAGCACTGTACTATGGGCTTGGGAGAGTACAATAAAATAGAGTTGATAGGTTCCCCACCCACAGTAAGTTTACAGTCTAGAGTGGGGAGAGAGACATTAATTTAAATAAATAATTTATGGGTGTATACACAAGTTTGTGGGGCTAAGGGAGAAGAGAATAAAGGGTGCAAATCCAAGTGCAGTGAGCATTTATGAGGATTTGGGTCTCCAAATATGAGACAGTGTTATGAACAGTAAAAATAGGCAAGTGTAATAATAATGATGGTATTATGTGCTTAAATGCTGTAATAAGTACAGGATAGTCAGATGGGGGCCATAGTCTGAGGGAGGGAGAATAGGTATTTTATTTCCATTTTCCAGTTGCAGAAGCTGAGACAGAGATGTTAAGTGACTTGACCATGGTCAACCAGTAGCTAAGTGCAGGAGCCAGAATTAGAACCCGGTTCTGCTGAATCCCAGACATGCATTCTTTCCACTAGGCCATACTGCCTGTCTGCTATCAATCAGTCATATTTACTGAGCAATTACTGTGTGCAAAGCACTGTACTAAGTGCTTGGGAGAATACAATAAAACAGACACAATTGTTGCCCACAATGAGTTTACAGTCTAGAGGAGGTGACAGACATTAATATAAATAAATTACAGATATGTACATAAGTGTTGTGGGGCTGATTGGGGGGGGCGAATAAAGGGGGCCAATCAGGGTGACACAGAAGGGAGTGGGAGAAAAGGAAACGAGGGCTTAGGGAAGGCTTCTTGAAGGAGATGTGCCTTCAATAAGGCTTTGAATGAGGGGAGAGTAATTGTCTGTCGGATATGGAGAGAGAGGGTGTTCCAGGACAGAAGCAGGACGTGAGCCAGAGATCGGCAATGAGATGGAGGTACAGTGAGTCGGTTGGCATTAGAGGAGCAAAGAGCAGCGAGATGAAGTAGGAGGGGGCAAGGCTATTGAGTGCTTTAAAACCTATGGTGGGAGTTTCTGTTTGATGTGGAAGTGGACGGGCAAACACTGAAGATTCTTGAGGATGGGGAAACATGGACTGACCGTTTTTGTAGAAAAATGATCCAGGCAGCAGAGTGAGGTATTGACTGGTGTGGGGAGAGACAGGAGGCAGGGAGGTCAGCAAGGAGGCTGATATAGTAATCAAGACAGAATAGGATAAGTGACTGATTCACTTGGTAGCAGTTTGGAGAGAGAGGGAGTGGATTTTGTGAAGGCTGAACTGACAGGATTTAGTGATAGATTATATGGGTTGAATGAAAAAGAGGAATCAAAGATAGCACCGAGGTTATGAACTTGTGAGATGTGAAGGATGGTGGTGCTTTCTACAGTGATGGGAAAGTCAGGGGCAGGACAGGGTTTGGGAAGGAAGATAAAGAGTTCTGATTTGAACACGTTAAGTTTGAGGTAACGGAAGGACGTCCAAGAATAAATGTCGTGAAAGCAGGAGGAAATGTGAGATGGCTGAGAGGGAGAGAGAACAGGGCTGGAGGTGTAGATTTGGGAATCCTCCACATTGAGGTGGTATTTGAAGCCATGGGAGCAAGTGAGTTCTCCAAGGGAGTGGGTGTAGATGGAGAAAGGAAGACTAAGAACTGAACCTTGAGGGTCACCCAGAGTTAGGGGGTGGGAAGCAGAGGAGGAGCCTGTGGAAGAGACTTCGAATGAGTGTACAGAGTGATGGGAGGAGAACCGGGGTAGGATTGAACATGATTACCTACCCACCAGCCTTATAAACCTTTCCTCCTTCCGAAGATGCAAATTCAAGAAGTTAGTGAATAAAGAGTACTTGAGTTGGAGGATAAATACTGAAGGAAGTGCCAGGGAGGAGTAGCTGAAGCATGAGAAACATTTTGACCGCAGTATTTCAGAAGCCTCTGAATAATACTCTCCACTGATTTGAAATCCAGTGTAGAATGGTAGGATCAAGGTGAAGGACCTGTGGGCCTTCCTAAGGCCTGCTTTGTCACGGGAAGACGATGCTTTGAAAATAATGAATAAGATATGCCTGAAGGGTTTAATCTGAAATGGGAAGAAAAGGTATTGAGGTTACATCATGCCAGAAGGTACGTTTTGTAAAAAAGTCAGTCATTTTTAGTACTGTGTTCAGAGCACTGTACTAAGCATGTGGGGGGAGTACAATATAACAGAGTTGGTGGGTACATTCCGTGCCCACAGTGAGCTTACAGTCTACTGGGCTTTAATAAATTGTGCATAAATTGAGATGGTCTGAAACCATGATGCAAAGCAATTTCATTAACTTCTGTAATGCCTCCATACTGCTTCTCCCACTGTGATGAAAGGGGGAATCGCTGTCATGATAATCATACCATATTTGTAGATTATCAAGCCCCCAGACCTGCATACCTTTGCTTAGCCAAGTTATGTGGCTTTAATTGCCTCCTAAATCCATCCCTTCATTACCTCAGTTATTTTTGGAGCCTGTCAGTTTGTTTACGTCTTTTTTGGTTGGGAGCGTTCAAATGTGAACACTGTATTCCAGGTATGTTGGAGTTAGGAGAAGAGCTGTACCTTTTTTACTTCAGGCTGTGATGTCTGAGCATATTAGACCTGTGTAAGATTAGCTGCCCCTGGTTGCTGTATCATATTCAACACTCCCTTCCATTCCTCTTTAAATGGCCACTCCTCCTATTAGAATAGCATATTTCAGTTTTTCCCCAGCTTGAGAGAAATGAGATGGTGGAGAATAGGATTCTAGGGATAGGGTAAGAAATTGTCAGCCTGTACTCCATACTCCAGCTTTGAAATGGAGAGAGAATTTCCTCTGCCATGTCCTTGCTGTGTGGCCCCTTTCTAAATCTGTTATGATCCTAGTGCTCTAAGATTATTTTGTGGATGTTTTGTCTAGTGGAAGTGAACCCATTCTGGAGCACAAAATGAGGCAGGGCAAGACCAAGAGTGGGACTTCAGATCCAAACTGGGGTGGCGGAGTATGGAGGGTAGAAGGAAGGACTCAAAGGGCAAGGTGTGAAAAGATAGGAAGAGGAGATAGAAAAGGAATAGAGGAAAAGTAAAGGCTGAGGTGATCGGATAACCTGATTTGTGGTGGGGTGAGGGGGGGCGGTTTGATCCGGTATTTTTGAATAGCATTACTTCTGCACAATTCTTGGTGTAAATAACCTTTTTTCTTTTGGCTCACATATATAAAAAAAGATTTATTCTGTTTGTGCATAAATTTTGATAGGATTAGTGTTTTGCTAAACTTAGAACAGACCTCCTATTTAAGTTCTTACTGGATCACTTTGGAACTCTTTTATCCTCGGGAAAACATCTTCTTTGAAAATAAACCGAACAGCAGTTTTTTGCAACCAACTTTTACAAAAGCTCATAGAACCCTTTGGAGCAAAATGTATTTTCAAATTGGATAAACCCAGAACCTTTAGAACTTAGTTTCAAATGTTTGTACACAGGCATCATCAGGTTTTGCTTTCTTCCTTCAGACTCTTCCAGCTCTATATTAATGAGGCATTTCAAGGATTATGAAGATTTCCATAATTTCCTTTCTGCAGCTTCAAAAGAGAGATTTGCGCAGCCCATAATTTAAACCAGATCCATTGTTCATATACGGCGGATAAAACATTCCAATTAGCACTGATTTTCTTGTGAATAGTGAATGGTCCACACCCAGAGTGATAAAGCCTCTTTTAAGTATGGTCTAAGCATGGGGACTTCAACTGGACTTATATGAAAACAACACATACAGTAGTTACTGTAATTGAGCAGTTTTAAAAACATGTTTTGTTTTAAAATTCTTTCTTAGATTGTAAAACATACACTATTAATACTTATTTTGTTTCTGCCTTAGGAAACATTCTGACCTTTTAAACCATGCACATTTCCTCCTTCAAAACAAAATTCAAACCCAGTAATTGATTTTTTTTTTAATTTGAGATGGTTTTTAGACCATATATAAAATCACTTTTCCTGAGGATTACCGCATAATTATTCTGGGTTAAGCCTTTAGTGTAATCTGATTGGGTTCTAAAAAGTGCTGTTTTTCACCTTGCCTTATCCCACCTTTGTTCTCTTGATTTAAAGATTACCTTGTCTTTTTAACAGAGATGTACTCTCCTTACATTGAAACACTGAATCATTTAATTATAAAATGGTTTGCCAAGGCAGAGCAACCCAATTTAAAACGAACTCAAAACTTTATGACTTTTGACTCTCTGTAAATAAGTAACTGTGGTACTTTATAGGGTTCATAGTACAAGGATATCGCCAGAATATTACAAAATTCTAAATCTTGAACTTGCTTACGAACTAGGTGCATAGACACAAATTACCTTAGTTTCTGGATTACAGAAAATAAAGGATCTGTTGACAGATAACTAGGCATCAGGCTTTATCACCGTTCTAACAACTTAATGCGTTTCCGGACCAAAACTGAGCGGGAATTCTCCCCCTAACAATTTCACACAATCTCTTCACATTAAGACTGTGAGCCCCTCGTGGGACAATCTGATTACCTTATATCTTGTCTATATCTTATATCTGATTACCTTATATATGTACATATGTTTGTACGTATTTATTACTCTATTTTACTTGTACATATCTATTCTATTTATTTTATTTTGTTAATATGTTTTGTTTCGTTTTCTGTCTCCCCCTTCTAGACTGTGAGCCCACTGTTGGGTAGGGGCCGTCTCTATGTGTTGCCAACTTGTACTTCCCAAGCACTTAGTACAGTGCTCTGCACACAGTAAGCGCTCAATAAATACGATTGATTGATTGATTGATTGATTAGAAATGAAAAGAGAATAAATCAGTCCTTATTCTTGGGCACCATGCAAAATACTCCCCCAGTATTCTCCTCCTAGGCCTCTAGCAGCTGTCTGTGGCAAGAATAGTCCCCTTGCCTGTTCTCGTTCTTCCTGAAGCTTGGCCCTCCTTGGACTGCCCCACAGTAAAGGATGGCATTGCCCCTGGAAGAGTTGACAAGATCTTCCATGTGCCATTCAGAACCATATCTCTACAAACTCCAGTAGTTGCCCATCCACCTCCGCATCAAACAGAAACTCCTCACCACTGGCTTTAAAGCACTTAATAATAATAATAACAATAATAATAATAATAATGGCATTTATTAAGCGCTTACTATGTGCAGAGCACTGTTCTAAGCGCTGGGGAATTTACATGGTGATCAGGTTGTCAATCAATCAATCAATCGTATTTATTGAGCACTTACTGTGTGCCGAGCACTGTACTAAGCGCTTGGGAAGTACAAGTTGGCAACATAGAGACAGTCCCTACCCAACAGTGGGCTCCCAGTCTAAAAGGGGGAGACAGAGAACAAAACCAAACATACTAACAAAATAAAATAAATAGAATAGATATGTACAAGTCAAATAAATAAATAAATAAATAGAGTAATAAATATGTACAAACATATATACATATAAACAGGTGCTGTGGGGAAGGGAAGGAGGTAAGATGAGGGGGAGGGGGACGAGGGGGAGAGGAAGGAAGGGGCTCAGTCTGGGAAGGCCTCCTGGAGGAGGTGAGAGGCGGTCCTGACCCAACAACGGGCTCACAGGCTAGAGCCACAGGAACCCAGCGCTTAGAAGAGTGCTTTGCACATAGTAGGTGCTTAATAAATGCCATTATTAAACTGCCCAGCACATGCCACCCTCCTGTCCTGCCATCAAGCTCACGTGGGGCTCACAGTCTTCATCCCCATTTTACAGATGAGGGAACTGAGGCCCAGAGAAGTTAAGTGACTTGCCCAAAGTCACACAGTTGACAAGTGGTGGAGCCGGGATTTGAACCCATGACCTCTGACTCCAAAGCCCGTGCTTTTTCCACTGAGCCACGCTGCTTCTCTTATCACCTTGCCCCCTCCTACTACAACCCAGCCTACACACTTTGTTCCTCTAATGCTAACCTTCTTACTGTACCTCGATCTCATCCATCTGGCTGCCGACCTCTTGCCATGTCCTGCCCCTGGCCCTCCCTCCTCATATCTTACAGACAATTGCTCTCCCCGCCTTCAAAACCTTATTGAAGGCCCATCTCCTGTCTACATGTTTTGTTGGCTGTCTCCCCCTTCTAGACTGTGAGCCCGTTGTTGGGTAGGGACCGCCTCTATACGTTGCCGACTTGTACTTCCCAAGCGCTTAGTACAGTGCTCTGCACACAGTAAGCGCTAAATAAATACAATTGAATGAATGAATGAATCTCCTCCAAGAGGCCTTCCCTGACTAAGCCCTCTTTTCCTCTTCTCCCACACCCTTCTGCATTGCTCAGACTTGCTCCCTTTATTCATTCATTCATTCATCCTTTATTCATCTAAAAGTATCACTTTTAGACTGTGAGCCCACTGTTGGGTAGGGACTGTCTCTATACGTTGCCAATTGGTACTTCCCAAGCGCTTAGTACAGTGTTCTGCACACAGTAAGTGCTCAATAAATACGATTGATGATGATCCTCCCGCTCAGCCCCACAGCACTTATGTGCATATCTGTAATTTATTTATATTGTCTGTCTTCCTCTCTAGACTTTAAGCCTGTTGTTGGCAGTGAATGTGTCTATAGTTATATTGCACTCCCCCGAGCGCTTAGTACAGTGCTTAGAACAGTGCTTTGCACATAGTAAGCGCTTAACAAATGCCAACGTTATTATTATTATTACAGTGCCATGCACAGAGTAGGTTCTCAATAAATACAATTGAATGACTGACCACAGCTTTATGCCTATTGCAAAGCTCTTCCCCAACTCCCTTTCCTCCGTTCACTCCCTCTCACCTCCCCTTATTCTTGCCACTAAAATGATTACTGAGAAGCAGCATGACCTAGTCATAGACCATGGGGCAGTGAGTCAGAAGGACCTGGGTTCTAACCCAATTTTAAAAATTTTCTCCAAAACCTTAAGTTAGATAAGTTAGTCTTGGTTTATAGCTGTTATGAGGGAGATACTCTGAAAAAGTAAAATTGAATTACCCTATTTTTAAAAATTAGAACATCCAAGGGGCGATTTAAGAAGTGTTAGCCAGCCCCAGAAATGTGAATGAAAGAATTAAAGTTATCAGATGATTAAGGATTTGTCCTCTGATGCAGTCAGTTAACAAAATAAACTTGGGTCAAGAGTTGAATAGACATGGGGTCCCCAATTGTAGACTAGGAAGCAGTGTGGAAATGGGATTAGGTCTGCTTTGTCAAGGATCACATTTTGCATTATAGAAAAGAGTATTACTTTTGGTTATTCAATCAAATGCTTCTCCCCACCCTTTTTAACATGTATGGTTTAGTAACGTGATGATAGGTAGTTTTGTTTCTCAATGATCATGAATACTATGGAAAAAAGCATAAAAGTATGTTCTCATGAAATTGTAAACATGAGGTATATTCATAAAATTTTTAAAAAATTGTTACAGCACTTCATGTTTGTCACATCTTTGATAGAGACTCTTGGATGTTTTTACAGTTGGACAAGAAGAAGCCGTATAAGTGAAGAAAGCAGCCTCTTTTCAAATTATAGCAACATTGTATTTGAAAAAGCATATAGCACATACAATTTAGAATGGTGAAACACTTTTTGTGTTTGGAGAACTCACTGTTTGCATTTTGACTGATAGATGAGGTTTTCATTCATTTCAAGCTCCAAACTGCCTATTAGCATTTCAGCATCAGAGCTGAAGCTTTGGCTCTTTGAGACTGACAAAGGTCCCAGAGCTGACAGCCATCTTCGAAATAAGCAGGTTTTTGTTTTGTTTTTTAAGGCTGTTGCATTGCTCATCATATTGGTACTCTAGAGGTGTGATGCATAATTTATTTTTTAGTCCTGTGGTTTTAGTCTCCAGAGTTTTTCCTCAGATTTGAGAACAGAAACCATTTAGTAGATTTCACTCAGTATGCCTTTTTCTCAGCATATTTGGAAGGGCTGATGATTAGTAGCAGTAATTTATTTATTTATTTATTTATTTTACTTGTACATATCTATTCTATTTATTTTATTTTGTTAGTATGTTTGGTTTTGTTCTCCATCTCCCCCTTTTAGACTGTGAGCCCACTGTTGGGTAGGGACTGTCTCTATATGTTGCCAACTTGTACTTCCCAAGCGCTTAGTACAGTGCTCTGCACACAGTAAGCACTCAATAAATACGATTGATTGATTGATAGTAGCAGAATTTTTTTTTAAATTTAAGCATGGGAAGCAGCATGACTTACAGTGGATAGAACATGATCCTGGGACTTACAAAGACCTGGGTTCTAATCCCGGCTCTGCCACTTGCTGCTGTGTAACCTTGGGCAAGTCACTTCTGTGCCTCAGTTGCCTCATCTGTAAAATGGGGATTAAGACTGTGAGCCCCATGTGGGACATCAACTGTGTCAAACCTGATTAATTTGTAACTACCCTAGTGCTTAGTACAGTGCTGTGTGCAAAGTAAGTGCTTAAGTAACATAAAAAAGATATTGCTTCCTGTGAACTTTGAAGTATCTCTGGAAAAAAGAAAAATAAGTGAATCATAAAAATAGAACTATTTGAATAGTTTTAGAGAAATGCAGGTTGTTGATGAAGCAGCATGGCTCAGTGGAAAGAGCATGGGCTTTGGATTCAGAAGTCAGGGGTTCAAATCCCGGCTCCGCCAGTTGTCAGCTCTGTGACTTTGGGCAAGTCACTTCACTTCTTTGTCCCTCAGTTACCTCATCTGTAAAATGGGGATTAAGACTGTGAGCCCCCCATGGGACAACCTGAACACCTTGTAACCTCCCCAGTGCTTAGAACAGTGCTTTGCACATAGTAAGCTCTTAATAAATGTCGTCATCATCATTATTATTATTATCATTATTATTATTATTATTGATAGGTCTTGATCTAAATTCTAGAATTCAAATTAGAAGCCTTGGAGTTGGATAACTCCAATTTCAGTCCAGGCATGACTCACTAAGTTACTTAAAAACGCTTTCCCTTTCTGAGACTTGTTTCTTCTTTCATACACTTAAACAGATATGTTTAATTTAATGTTTAAGATCTTCCTAGGAGAAGCAGCATGGTCTAAGTGGAAAGAGCACAGGCTTGGGAGACAGCCTGGCTTGTTGTATGACCTTGGGCAAGTCACTTCATTTCTCTGTGCATCAGTTTTCCTCTTCTCCCTCCTACTTAGACCGTGAGCCCCATGAGGGACAGGGCTGTGTCCAACCTAATTAACCTGTATCTACCCCAGCACTTAGAACAATACTTGACACATAGTAAGCTCTTAACAAATACCATAAAATGAGCATTTAGTAAGTACAACATTCAGAGTCTAATTCTGTAGGTGGCGATTGCAATTGCATCTTAAAATATCTATATATCTTGCTACTGACAGGGAGGTGGCATTTTCCGCTTGTCCCTAAAATCAGAGGATTTAGAGTCATTTTTTTTTTTATTGAAAGGGTTTGACAGTTCTTTTCAAAGAGATGACCTAAAAACACAGCAGGGTTGGATTAAATCTCCTGTGGGTTATGGGCTATTGGATTTTGTAAAGGCTCCATATACAGATCTTCTTCTGAGTTTGAAACAAAATGATCACAATTCTGGCATTGAGGCTGTTAACAATCCACTATACTAAACTTCATACTTAACATAAGTCATTCAGTAGTTTCATTTCAGGCTTAAAACATGTAGACTATACTTTTAATTAAAGATAGCTTACTTTCCTTTTAATGGAGGTAGAGATTTATTAAGCATTAAGAAAAGGCATGTGACTGGGTTTTATTATATGATTAGGAAATTGTTTTAATACAGTATGTTAAATAGGATTGTCCTACTCCAAACTATAGATTGTACATTATTTTATTATGGATCTATATGCTAGTGTGGACTTATTTATTTTTAGGATCCACTGTAGCCTGAAGCCTGAGGCTGCAGTCCTTAAAGCTCCTGCATTAACTTGACACTAGTCACAAGAGAGACCTCCCCATAAAAAATGAGCATGTTTTATTTTTTTTGTATGTTTTATCAGATCCTAAATTTAGGGAACTGCAAAAAAACTTATTCTCATAAAAGTATGGGCTGCATACCTTTTTTTCCCCTAAATTCTCATGACTTGAGAAGCGGCATGGCCTGGTCCAAAGGACCTATATTCTAATCCTGACTCTGCCCCTTGTCTGCTGTGACACCTTGGGCAAGTCATAACTTCTCTGTGCCTGTTACCTCATCTGTAAAATGAGGATTAATACTGTGAGCCTCATGTGGGATATGGACTTTGTTTAATCTTTTAGCTTCTATCTCCCCCAGCACTTAGTACAGTGCCTAGCATATAATAAACACCATTAAAAAACAGACCAACAAAAATCCCAAATTATCAATTTTCAAATGTTCCTTTTTTTCCTTTTGGGAAAGGAGTCCAGTGCTCTGCACACAATAAGCACTTAGGAAATAGGATTGATTGATACTAACTCTGTTGTATTGTGCTCTCCCAATTGCTTAATAAGTCCTCAGCACACAGAAGGTGCTCAATAAATACTACTGATTGATCAAACTGGAGAGGAGGAAAATGAAACCTGAGATGGGAGCCACTCTCCAGCTGATGGTGCCATCTTGGTTCAGCTGTCTGTGTTGAATCCACATCCCTTCTTCTCTGCACCATTGTTTCTTCCATATATTGAGACCTCCTCTAGGTCCTGTACCTGTTTCAAGTAGCATTTCAGAAATCCCCCTTTCCCCCCGCAAAGTCTTGGAATTCAGTCTCCTGCCTAGCGACATTCAGTCTTCCTCCCTCGTACATTTTTCTATGTCATTGATCCCATCATTCAATTATTACCCCTCCAGCAAGCTACCATATAGTTTTCTCAGGGCCCTTGTGCAGCACAGTCCCTTCTCTGTTCTCCAGATGAGAAAGATGTAGGTGGTGATAATCCAGCAATTTGTTAAACTAAAAACTGGGGAAATACTGCACAAGAGTCAGACTGTTTTAACCCATGGGATGGAGGCCCAAGAGCAAGAGAATGATGAAGAGGAGGTGAGAGGCAAGGCGGAGGCAGAGGGAAAAGATCATCATCATCATCAATCGTATTTATTGAGCGCTTACTGTGTGCAGAGCACTGTACTAAGCGCTTGGGAATGCCTGAAGAAAGAGGGTGACAGTCTCCCTATCCAGCAGGGAAAACAGCAGTCGTAATGGGTGGTGGTGATGGGGAAGTGGGCAAAAAAAAAAAAAAAAAAGAAAAGAAAAGCCAAACCAAAATCTGCAAATGCTTTTACTTTCATTCTTTTTCTTATTATGGCATTTGTTAAGCCCTTAAATTTATCAGACAGTGTTCTAAGCACTGGGGTAGATAGATGCAAGTTTATCACATCAGATACAGTCATGAAAGAAATGTAAGAAATAAAATGGGTGGATAGGAATGTTTGCCAGCTCCTTAGGTCTTAGAAAAATGGGTGTCTGAGAGACTTAATGGACAGGCTCCTGGGAATTAGAGTCTTATGAGTCTTACTTTTACACCTCCCAAAATGGTAGACTCTAGAATCAGGTTGATTACCTTTGTAAAGTTAGGAGAGCAAAGTCTCTGGAGAGGAGGACATGTTTTTGGGGGTTTTTTTTCTTGTTAAGTGAAAGTCTGGTCGTGTGAGTCTGCTAGAGCTTTCTGAAAAGCTCAATAAGTGTGTGGATATTTTGATTTTTAAAAGGCTTTGACAGTTTACACACCAACAGCTATTTTAAAAAACTGAGATGGAATAAGAGGAAATATTCTGTCATGATAGAAAACTAGCTGAAACAGAGGAAAAAATAATAGAGAAGAGAGCTACTTTTTTGGAAAGACAAATAAGACGGAATGTATTTGAAGCTAATAAGCTCATTAAGGAGCAGAGAAGGCTAAGTGGAGTCATTGTTCACAAAATCACACAAAACTAGGCCTAGGGATCATCCATTCAAGGCCAAAGGGGGTAGGTTCAAAACACATCTTTACCCAGTAGGTGGTAAGAACCACTGTTTTTAATTTATTAATTCGGAAAGTTGTGGGAGCAGAAAATACCAGTATGTTCAAGAAGGTTTCATAAGGGGTCATCAGTAGAAAAAGTTAGGGATGCTAGTTGAAAAAATTAGGCAGCTCATGAAGAATTTTAATTAGCTTTAAGAACCGAAGAGCTGTGATAGATTATTAAAGGGGAAGAAGTTAGAAACATCTTATTTAGACTGTCAGCTCTTTGTGGGACAAGGTCTGTGTCCAGCCTGACTATCTTGTATCTACCCCAACATTTAGTACAGTGCCTGGCACATAGCGCTTAACAAATGCCATTTAAAAAAAAAAACCAAAACAACTAATGGTGACTCAACAACCACCAGGATTATATTCAGGTGGCTCGTACAATCAATATTCTCTTTAATAATCTGTCAGGCAAGATGACTTGGGAAAGGAAAAATAGACTATATCTTGGAGTTATCTCCTTGAGGGTAGGAATCATGTCTACCAGCTCTATTGTATTCTCCCAAGTGCTTAGTACAGCACTCTGCCCACTGTAAGCGTTCAATAAAATACCATTGATTGGTTGGAGTGAAATAATGCAGCATGTCAGAGCTGCAAGTGTGCTACCCGTTCTGTCAGTTGACCATCTGCCTGTCAGTCACAGGAATGTGGGAAAAACATTTTGGTGTCAATTCCTTGATCTAATAAGCTGGCGATAACCCAAAATGAGTGGCAAATAGCCAAGAACTCAGTTGGATCATGTCACAATGCCTCCAGTGGGAAAAGCAATTTATTCTATTCAGTAGCAGTACTGATTCTTGAGTGAGCATTTTTTTCTAAAAAGTTGTTAAAACCATGGTGAAAATCAACGCTGGTCTAAAATAAATCAAAACAAGTCTGGTGAAGATCAGAGAGTGGGCTTAAGGACAATTTGATGCACTTTGCTCCTCCTGTGAGGCCCCTTGTGTTATGGGGGAATCTGGTTCTCCTGGTTACATGCCTTTTATTTTTTCTTATCCTGATAGGAGAGAAAGCCACAAACAAAAGTGGGGGTGGTTAGCGTTTGTAAAGAGGGGAGGAATCAGATGAGAGGTCTGTTGGCCTAATGACTTTAGAACCATTTTCTGTTTGTTAGTGAGTATTGTAGGCACTGGTCTTTTAAGGTTTAGGTGCTAGTGTTGGGCTATGTGTTCACACTGATAGGATGTCATCTTTGAACCCAGAGGACAGTTATAACTGTGTTCTTTGTAGTCACATCTCCCTCCAAAGCACACTTAAAGCTTAATCCTTAAGAATTTTGGTTTCTTTCCTGCCCTGGAGAAAAATGAATTCAGTGATGTAGAATGGCAGATTTCTCTGCTTTCAAAATTAAGGTTTCTCAAGTTCAGATACGATGATGCATCTGATGAGGTGCCAGCTCCACGAGGGTCATGAGGGTCACTGGTCTCCACTGGGGAAAGGCATTGTTTTCATTCCCTCCGCTTTGGGGGCTGGACTCCAACCTCGTTAATCCCAGGTCTCTGACAAGACCTCAAGGATTCCAAACAGGGTTGAAGAGGACTCTTAAGTGGACCTTTCTGACCAAATAGCTCTTCAAAGCTTATCCGATTCCCAGTCCACGTCCGCTTTATTCCCCCTTCCCCATTCCGTCTGTATCCTACACGCAGGGTGAGAGTCAATACATATGGAAAGTATTCCAGCGCTTACTCTGTGCAGAACACTGTACTGGGCACATGGGAGACTACAGTAGAGTCAGTAGACACAGTGAAGTTCAGGGCTAAACCTGTGTGCAGTATTTTTCAATAATAGTAATAATCACAGTACTTGTACGCCAAGCACTGTTCTAAGCACTGGGATGGATACAAGTTAATCAGATTGGACAGAGTCCCCTGTCCCACATGGGGCTCACACCTTACTCCCCATTTTACAGATTAGGGAACTGAGGCCCAGTGAAGTGACTTGCCTAAGCCACACTGCAGACATGTGACAGAGCTGGGATTAGAACCCAGGTCCTTCTGACTCCCAAGCCTGAGCTCTATCCACTAAGCTATGATGCTTCTCATGATCACTGCTGCTTCAGTAAGAACATCACTGGCCTTCAGCCTGATCTCTGAGCCTGTTGGTCCCGCAGATATACACAACTAGATAACTAGATGTTTGGGTATTTGTCATCTCTGACCACTGGAATTCTAGGGGCGTGAACTTTGGAAATGAGTGTGATAAGGACCCCCCCCACCCACCACCACCACCACCACTGACACAGGTTTGGACAGCAGCAGCTGGGACCACCCCATTGGCCCAGATTCTAAAGTCTCAGTCTCTTCTGTGGCTGCGGCTTCAGACTGTTTAGGTGTAGGAGACCCACTGAGAAGAAGTGAGTCGGCCCTACCTCCATCTCTGTGGGCTCTTAGGCCACTAGGGCCAAGGAGAACATCTTCCAGGTCCCGTTTCCGGAGCATCCAGAGGCAGCTACATCCCCTCAGCATAGGGACAGTTTAGAAAGAGTTGAGTCTGTCTTGAGGGAGGTTTTATTTTCAGGAGAAAATCTGGGACTCATATAAGGAGAATGAGCAGAAACCTTGAGATCCCAAACGTGTTTGATATAGGAGTTGATTTTGAGAACCCCTTTTAGACTGTGAGCCCACTGCTGGGTAGGGACTGTCTCTATATGTTGCCAACTTGTACTTCCTAAGCACTTAGTACAGTGCTCTGCACACAGTAAGCTCTCAATAAGTACGATTGATGATGATGATGATGATAAACCCAACTTACCATTATTAGTAATTAGGTTTATTAAGCGCTTACTGTCTGCAGAATTCTAGGGCAGAAAAAGATGTCAGATTGGACAGTGTCTTTCCCACACAGAACTCACACTAGAAGAGTGGGAGAGAAGGTGTCGTTCGATGTCTGATGGCACTAAGGCACAGAGAAGTTAAATGACTCGTTCAGGGTCACAGCAGGGCAGTGGTAGAGCAGGGTCTGGAATCTGGGACTCCTGAACTAGTAGTCCTCACTTCAAAGGTAAGAAAGGAAAGATGGACTACATTTCCCCATCCCTTGGTTCCTGAAGAAAACATTTTGATCCACCCATGGACCCTGCCACATCTCTGCGTATTATCTGACCTCTTCCAGCGCAGATTGAAGACCTTGTTTATCCTGCCCCTTTGATGAAGACAGACAGGGAGCTGGCCTGTTTTGGACTGCCAGATGCCTCTTTCCTACTCTCACACTGGGTTTAGAGGCCAGATGTGGCTCAGACTTTCCCCACAAGCCCAGGGTCATAATTCAGGGAAGAAAACTACTCAATGGTCCCATGTTTTCCCCACAGTTTCCATCAGGTCAGGGACGTTCTGTCTGGCCACGTGGCTGAAGCCACTACATCTATGCTGGCAGTTCCGCTTTCCCTAGCCCAGCCCCTCACTACAGGGATGGCCTTTGCTAGAACAGTCAGCTGATCCTGGGAATCCAGGGAGTAAATGCTTACTGATATTTTTCCTTGACGGTTTCAGGGGAGTGCCTGATTCTAATCCTTTGAGAATAACCAAATTGAAGAAAGATCTAACATGGGAGGATTGGCTGCCAGGAAAGCAGAAGTGGACAGTGTTTGCAGCTGTATGACAGCTTTTCTCCATGTCTTTGGAAGCTGGTTAAAGCGTGTGTGAAATGCTGAAAGCATATTTAGGTTAGACTTTCAAAGACCGGAAAGTTTTTAACTGCAGGATAGACACCTTCAGTGTTTCCCAAGCCATTAGTACTGAACTGTGCCCATGGAAGTTCCTCAATGAATTCATCTTATTTCTGAAAGTCCTGGATTTGGCCTAGCTATAGGCATTCAGGATCATGGCAGTGGCAAGAAGTGGCAGCCGATCAAGGGACCGATAAGAGCAGGTTAGACTAATGTCAGCGAAATGACAATAGACACCACTTTCCCCGACCTACCTGTCTCTGTGTATGTGGACATCTTTCTCTTTATTGTCTCCCTTTACTTTCATTCATTCATTCAGTCGTATTTATTGAGTGCTTACTGTGTGCAGAGTACTGTATTAAGTGCTCAGGAGAGTACAATAATACAAATAGACACATTTTCTGCCCACAATGAGTTTACCGTCTTCTTTCTAGGTTGAAGTCAAATACTTAGCACCCTAAGTAATCCAGATTCCTCTGGACTCTGGCTGTCTTCCATCCTTCTAAAACTGATTTAAATGGTGACACCAAAAGGAATATTTTGAAGTATAACTTTATATGAATGAGGCTATAAAACCTTTTCTTTAAAAAAGATGGATAGAATAGAGGGGAATGCTATTCGAAATCCATTTCTTGGTTTGACAGCCAAAATGTGTGCAACTATGAATCGGAAACATGCTGAACTGAAAATTTGTGGCCACCTAGGTATCTTAGCAACCTGACTTACTCGGGAAGATGGAGGCTGAATTCAGAGCATTTGCTGTGCCAAGAGAACAGGTGTCACCTGGATTACAAAGGATATTTAGGACTAATGAACTGCAGTTTTTAGTTCCAAATTAGTGTGTTAGTTGAGAAAGACTAATCTTGGGGAAATCAGGTGAACCTCGAGGATGAGATTTGATCCAGAAATAAGGGCATTAGGTAATGAAGTTTTGTAGGAGGTGTTAGAAACAGGAAATTTTCATTTCTTGTCCTTTTCCCCTATGCAGTAAAGGTCAGGTCTCTACTGGAAACTGTGCAAGACAGAATTATTTTCATTAGAGAAGCAGCATGGCCTAGTGGAAGGAGCGTGAGGCTGGGAGTCAGAAGACTTGGGGTTCTAATCCCGTTTCTTCCAATTTCCTACTTTGTGACCTTGAGTAAGTCAGTTCACTTCTTTGTGGCAGCGTTGCCTCATCTTTAAAATGGGGATTAAATACCTGTTCTCCTTCCTACTTAGATTGAGAGCCTCCTGAGGGGACAGGTATTATCTTGTATTTACCCTGGTGCTTAGAACAGTACTTGACAAATACCATAAAAACATACCATTAGCCCTGCTTAATTTTCCGAGTAGAGAATAAAGGCATTAAATAAGGTCTGCAGAAAATTCCTTGTTCAGTAGTAGAAGAATTTCGTAAGTTGGGTTTTTCATAACATTCGTCCACTTTGGAAATTTTAGATTGTGTCAGAAATAATCTGATTTACTAATTCAGGGTAGGTCTGAATTTCACAGTATCTCAGAACTGAACAACATTAATTCAATTCCCATTATAAGCTTGTTGTGGGCAGGGAATATGTCTGCCAACTTTGTTGTATCATACTCTCCTAGGCACTTAACATAGTGCTCTGCACATAGTACACGCTCAGTGAATACTGCTGATTGATTAATGGAAATAGTTTGATGGCATTTGATATTGCTTTTAATGGACTGATGGTAGCGTGGGAAGTTACTGTTCACACAGTCATTATTTTCAGTAGGATTAGTGGTTTATAAGCGGTTTGCAAGTTTACAGATTTAAAAAATCTGAAGGGAGAACTAGTGGTCTCCTGCGAATGGGATATGTAAGATGAGTTCTGAGTCCAAACCGATGAGAATAGTTCCCTCATTAGTGAGGTTGTGATTTGTTTTTACTGATACTCCCTTGATCTCTGTTCCAGTATGTTTATCCTTCCCGCACCTTTTAGGTTGCAAGTCCGCTATGGGCCAGGGACAGTGCAGAATTCAAAATTATCATCTCTTTCCCTAGCATTTAGAACAGTACTTGTCCACAGCACTTTGTGCAATAAATAACAAACACAATGATGATGATTCACTTCTCCAGTGTACCTGATAGAAATTCTCGACTTCACATTTGCCCATCTTGGGTGCATCCAGAACGCATAAGGTGCTTTTAAGTCTTTCTAGAATCATTCGTGGAATTGTAGTGAAGTCAGTAGGAGTTGGACTATTTTTCACCAGGTTCACAGAGCTGGTATTTCCTACCAGACTCAGGCTAGGTCACTTAATAATGAAAGCAATTGACCAGAGTGTTAGCAAGAGGCTGGGTAGCCTTCGCCTCTTCCTCCTCCTGCTGCTGCTGCTCCTCCTCTTCCTTGAGCTCACTGCAGGGGCTTGGAAAGAGAACTCCATGGCAACCACTCATCCCTCTAACCAGGGGACGTGACACTGCAGACACACTCTTACATATCAACTCTAAAAAGGAGGGAACAGAAATTCTTTCACTTGACTTTTTGGAAAGAGAGAGAAACCAGCTCTGAGCCCAGCCTTGGGAGCAGTTTGACTGTCCAGAGACTTCACTGCTAGGTGAAGAATCCCCTTGTGCATAAGGGGGTTTCCTTTGGGTAGCAGAGTGAATCCCTGGCTCATTCTGCCATGGCCATATTTTTGCCTTCCAGTTGAGGTTGCAGAGATTTTCTCATCCACTCTTTGGAGAAGGCATCCCTCCCAGTGTCAGTGTCCTCCTTCTGCTTTCTCTCACTGCCTCCAGGTTAGGCAGCCAGTCAATCAATCAACAAGAGTTGTTTATAGTGGGTAGGCTATCCTAGGTGCTTGGGCAGGAGCAGAACCACTGTAAGGGTAATTGAGTAATTACCCTAAGGAATTAGGTTGCCATTTGAAAGCCTGGTAGCCCCAGCCCTAGTAGTTACGTCTATGAAAGTCTGGGTGTTTTGAGAGATGTCCAAGATTAGAGCAGATAGTAATTATGTTTCAGGCACTGTACCAATTGCCAGGGTGGAAATCGTGTCAGACACAATCCCTGTCCCACATGGGGCTCACAGTCTTAATACCCATTTTACAGAGGAGGTCACTGAGACACAGAGAAGTGAAATGACTTTCCCAAGGTCGCAAAGCAGATAGGTAGGGGAGCTGGGATTAGAACCCAGGTCTTTCTGACTTCCAGCCCGTGCTGTGTCCACTAGGCCAGGCTGCTTCTCAGTATAGATTCTGCCTAGTTTGGGGCCTGAAACACAATCCCTGGGAGTTTAGTTCCAGAGCTGTGTGTTCTTGGATCCCCAAAATCTTTAAGCCACCCCATATCTTGCTCTCATGTTCTCCACGATGCTGGGGAGACAGAATTCCAAACCCAGAATTCTTGGCCCCAGGGCCGTAAGCTAAATTGAGCCTTGGCATCTTCAGTCAGGTTAGCTACAGTTAGCAAGTCCATTTGAGAATGGATGTGGCCCCTATCTTCAAGGAGCATTAATCTTGTAAAGAAGATAAAATGGTCGCATATTGCAGCCCATATAATTAAGTGCCAGTAAAATCCTGTAGAATAAATGTGTCTTTTTTTTAGAGGAGGAGGAATCTGGAGCAAAACAGTATGAATGCGATTGAATGAATGAATGAAAAGCTTCTTGAAGGAAGGGGACTTGGAGCTTCAACTTAAAGGAGGTCAAAAATGTTTTCCAGAAAGCTGGAGGGAGTAGCTTACTCCATTTCCGTCGGGTAGCTTGGGCCAAAGTCAAGACGAGGGAAGTGACGGACTTATTTTTCAGGGCAACAGTTAATGGAATGATAGAGGCAAAGTGATGAGTGTTTCGGAAATGCTCTCAACCCCTGTGTAGACAACAGCTTGGAGGGGTTTTGAGAATGTACATCAAACAAAGAAGACTTCCTACAATTTCACCACACCCTGGCATTGGAGATACAAAAAACAGTTCTGTTTGAATGATGTTGCAGAGAAGAAAGGGGTTAGAGTTCATAGCTGATGATTTACACGTCAAAGCCTGGAGCACAGATGGGGGAATAGCATGGTGTCGTTGCGTCAGACTCTATCAAGGATTCTCAGCTGATCTTTCCGGTTTGCTGCAACCCCAAGTAGTCTTCATCTGGATTTTGGATTCTGACACTGACACCCTCAGCGACATGCCAGGAGAGCATAGTCTTTACCCCTTTAATTCTGCGGTGGGTGCACCATTGATGAAAAATTGGAATCCAGAGCAGTCGGTGGCTCATCATCAATTTGGGAGGGTGAGGGGGACATTTCGAGTGGCATCATTCAGGGTTTGGTCCTGAGATTAATTTTATTTGATCATTTTATGGGTAAATTGGACATAAGAATCATAAATATGCTCCTCAGATGCGCAGAAGAGCATTAAATTGGGCCGTGTTGCCAAGCAGGGAGGATAATAAAATTCACAATGACCTAAAAAGTGTTTCTGCAAAATAGAGTGAAATTAAATGGGGACAAGGGAAAAGAGTTTGCTTTGTAGACAGGAAACAGAGACACAAAGCCAAGATTGGGAAAGTCTGGTGAGGTACAGATGCAACAGAGAAGGACTCCAAGTCCTAGCCAGCCAGGAGCTAAATACAAATCAGCAATTAGGTCGTGTTATAGAGAAAAAGTCATCATGGCTCTGGGCTATATTAACTGATATAAGATACTAAGAAAGTGTCAGGGAGTAAACACTGTGATGTATCAGCACCATTCAAACCCGCATGTGTCCAGCTATGGAATTGTACTTTAAAAGCGATATAGGGATTGAGGAGAGGGTTCAAAGGAGAAAATGGTAAAAGGGAGGGAAAATAGGTCCTATAATGAAAAGGGTCTGGGAATTGGGTGTTTTATAACCCATAGAAGAAAAGCCTAAGGAGTTGTATTCAAATATAATGTAAAAAGAGTTTTTATGGAAAGTGTGCTGTCCAGTTATTTTCAGAATCACACAAGAAAAGAAACAGGCTTAAATTAAAGCAGAAGGGAATTTGGTTGTACCGAAAGAAAAAGGTTCTCTCCTGTCTTGATTTCTTGAGCACCATCCCACTTAAATGGCATCAAATGGGGAGGGGAGGAGACGGCTTCCAGTTCTTGTGGGAGGCTTGTCATGGCCCATTTAAGGATGGAAGGAGAAAGGCAAAGGCTCACCTGGTTGTGTGTGCAGATGTCCAACTAGCTGTGTCCTGAAGATTAAGAACTCGGTGGAAGGAGAGAAATTTGGAATGGAAAACAGACTTGGGAATGAAAGATCGTGAATCAATCTCATAATTATAGGGCTCAGTAACACCCTGCTTAAAACAATTAGGAGGGAGTAATCTGAAATGTGAATAATCTGCTTTGTTTTGGTTTAACAAAGACTTAAAAATTGTAGTGAAACTGAAATATTTTCACTGTGTGCAAACCCAATTCGCCTCAGATTTTACAACTGAATTTTGCCGGGAATGATGTGTCTCCCAAATTACATAATTATTTTCAACAGTGGTCATTCCATATTTCAGTTATAGACCTTGGTAATTGTTTACCCATGAGACTGGAATGGCTTTCCATCCTGTCAGTGATAGATGCCAGTTTGGTGAATTTAATGGGCAGGTTAATTACCTGTCCTTAAATACAGCTTAATTAGTTGCCCAGGAGACCACTCTCTACCAGTTCATTGATTTTGAAGAAGATTTTGTTGTTTTGTTTTTATTTAAGGATTGGGGAAATACAGTATAGGAAGAAATAAGGTAGTTAGGCCTTTTCTTTTTAAAAACAAATTTAATGGTATTCGCTAAGCATTTTCTTTGTGCTAGGTAGGGTCTGCCAATTGTTAGCTGTGTGACTTTGGTCAAGTCACTTACCTTCTCTGTGCCTCAGTTACCTCATCTGTAAAATGGGGCTGAAGACTGTGAGCCCCCTGTGGGACAACCTGGTCACCTTGTAACCTCCCCAGTGCTTTGCACATACTAAGTGCTTAATAAATGCCATCATCATTATTATTATTATTATTATCACTAAACACTGGGGTAGGTACAAGCAGATCAGGTTGGGCACAGTCACTGTCCCGTGTGGGGCTTGCAGTCCTAATCCCCATTTTACAGATGAGGCAACTGAGGCACAGAGAATTCAAGTGACTTGCCCACGGTCACACTGTAAACAAGTGGCGGAGCCAGGATTAGTACCCAGGTCCTCTGACTCCCAAGCGTGTGCTTTTTCCACTAGACCACGCTGCTTCTCATGAACAGATAAAAACTGCATTCTGAAATGAGAGGGCCTGTGCCCTGAATCAAAGTGCAAAATTTCACTTAATGAGATGAACAGGATCACCGTAACATGTTGTCGGAATCCCAGAAATAAAACTGATGCTGCCTCCACCCAGCTACCCTATTTTTATTTTCCTCACTTCTTTACAAGTTGGGAGTGTCAGGCTTACCACTGAATTTGGGGATGTTCATTTTCTACAGTAAATACTTGCCTCAGGGCTTGTAGCAACTGTTTTTGTTTGATTGCTCTCTCCAGGGATAGCAATTTCATGTGGGCAAGAGAACCCCTCGCCCCTCTGAGATTGTTGCTGTGGTGGCAAAGCCATCGGTTTGGGGAAGTGGAAAAGTGCACAGGCCTGGGTGTCCGAGGAGCTGGGTTCTAGTCCCAACTCTACCACTTACCTGTCGTCTACTTCAATTTCCTCTTTTATAAAATGGGGATTCAGTACCTGTCTCCTCTCCTACTTAATCTGTGAGCCCCATGGCTCTCCTACTTAATCTGTAAGCCCCATGTGGGATAGGTACTCCCCTCCTCAAAAATCTCCAGTGGCACCAATCAATTTGCGCATCAGGCAGAAACTCCTCAAGGCTTCAAGGCTGTCCATCACCTCGCCCCCTCCTACCTCACCTCCCTTCTCTCCTTCTCCAGCCCAGCCCGCACCCTCCGCTCCTCCGCCACTAATCTCCTCACCGTACCTCCTTCTCGCCTGTCCCGCCATCGACCCCCGGCCCACGTCATCCCCCGGGCCTGGAATGCCCTCCCTCTGCCCATCCACCAAGCTAGCTCTCTTCCTCCCTTCAAGGCCCTGCTGAGAGCTCACCTCCTCCAGGAGGCCTTCCCAGACTGAGCCCCTTCCTTCCTCTCCCCCTCGTCCCCCTCTCCATCCCCCCCATCTTACCTCCTTCCCTTCCCCACAACACCTGTATATATATATATATGTTTGTACATATTTATTACTCTATTTATTTATTTTACTTGTACATATCTATTCTATTTTATTTTGTTAGTATGTTTGGTTTTGTTCTCTGTCTCCCCTTTTAGACTGTGAGCCCACTGTTGGGTAGGGACTGTCTCTATATATTGCCAATTTGTACTTCCCAAGCGCTTAGTACAGTGCTGTGCACATAGTAAGCGCTCAATAAATACGATTGATGATGATGACGATGATAGGTATCTGACGTCTACGCTGTTGCGTAGTATAGTGCTTGACACATATTAAGCACTTAAATAGCGCAATGATTATTATTCCCAGTTTTTAAGGTGACACTGTGCAACCTGGTTGGCTGATCAAGCATCACCAGGTTCTTGCAATGCCATCTTGAGGTACTGTTGCCCAGGCTCATCTAGGCCATTCTGGGGTAGGTCATCCCTCCTGCTGCTAGCCACCCTGGAGGCTGCTTGGATTTGTGGATGCCCAAATATTTTTACAGAAGGTGCATCTCCTCCAAGAGGCCTTCCCTGACTAAGCCCTCCTTTCCTTTTCTCCCACTCCCTTCTGCATCACCTTGACTCGTTCCCTTTATTTGTCCCCATCCCAGCCCCACAGCACTTACGTACATATTTATATTAATGTCTGTCTCCCCCACTAGAGTGTAAGCTTGTCTTGGGCAGAGAATGTCTCTCATATTGTACTCTTCCAAGTGCTTAGTACAGTGCTCTTCACACCGTAAGTGCTTAATAAATGTGATTGACTCAACCAATTTTAACTCATTTTTATAGACTATCCCTAAATTTTGGGATAGCTGGCAATCCTGGTTCCCTCCCTCCCCCCGCCCCCACTCTTCCTGGGGTTGACCTTCTTGGACTCTAGAAATTCCTTGGAGACTATAGTCAGGCCAGTAGCAGGGTGGGTGGACAGGGATATTGGAATAGGAAAATCCTTGAGCTGGTCCCTGCTGAGTGGGTTTCCTGGGATGGGCTCGGAGGCAAGCGCAAGCTCGGCCAAGGCTCCACTTGTCGCAACTACACAACGCTGAGAGTGTCAGACTTGCCCTCGGTGGCATCGGGGCTAAAATAAAACTTTCTACTGAAAAATTAGCTAGCAAAGCCCCCTTGTCTGGAGTAGCCCCAATAAGAAGTGGACGTGGAGCACTTCTGCTTGCAACCTTTAAATTAGTGTTGGGGCATAATGGAATTGCAGCTAGACTCTGGCCCAATCACTCAATCAGTGGTATTTACTGAGCACTTTCTATGGGCAGGGAACTGTACTAAGCGTTTGGGAGAGTACAGTACAACAGAGTTGGTAGGCACATTCCATGCCCACAGTGAGCTTTTTAGACTGTGAGCCCACTGTTGGGTAGGGACTGTCTCTATATGTTGCCAACTTGTACTTCCCAAGCGCTTAGTACAATGCTGTGCACACAGTAAGCACTCAATAAATACGACTGATGATGATGATGATGAGCTTACAGTCAATCAGTGGTATATACTGAGCTGTTACTGTGTGCGGAGCACTGTAGTAAATTTTTGGGTGAGTACAGTGCACTAGAGAAACAGTTGGTATCACTATTAAGTCGTTCACTGTTAGGAGATATGCATCTGAAAGGACTTGGAAAGTCACTGAATTGTATCCCTTGCGGTTCCTTCAGTTCCCAGTAATTTTCCTACTGACTGAAGAGCTTCCCAATGCCTGCTGGAAACTCTAGCCTGAAGTTGGGATCACAACCCCGGGCTGTGGAGTTGTTACTTCCACATCTACAAATGGCCCTCGGAGTTTTCAGTGGATTTCTCTTCACTCTGAAGACATTTTGTGTGATTCAAGGATCATCAGGGCTGTGGAAGGAGGAGGGTAAATGTAACAATTTGAAGTTTTTCGACATTTGAGCATTACATTCCCCTCAAAATTTGGGAGCAACAGAAGAGAGGAGCCAGAGCACTTTACAGTCCAATAAATATTGGAATATTGGAATAAATAGCGTGGAAGCAGTGTGGCTCAGTGAAAAGAGCACGGGCTTTGGAGTCAGAGGTCATGGGTTCGAATTCCGACTCCACCACATGATGGCTGTGTGACCTTAGGCAAGTCACTTAACTTCTCTGAGCCTCAGTTACCTCATCTGTAAAATGGGGATTGATTGTGAGCCCCACATGGGGCAACTTGATCACCTTGTATCCCCCCCCAGCGCTTAGA